>NW_015507050.1:16648-24061 GCF_001515645.1 Sinocyclocheilus grahami
GTGCTGGTCGCTGAGGAAATACATCAACTTCGCGCTGTGGATCGCCAGATCGGCTTTCACAGTGGACGAAGCGGAGTCCTATCCGGGGTCGTCACATGTGGTTGCCGCAAGACCGCCGGATGTTCCTTCGTCGAATCCGCCGGCCGCGCCGTTCTGAAGCCCACCCGCCTTCGCTTACTCTAGCCCGCCGGCCTCCGCTCACTCTAGGCCTTCGGCCTCTGCTCACTCTAGCCTGCCGTGTGTTTCGTTGTGAAAGCGAAACTACTTTGTTTGGCCTTCCAAAAGAGGACACGACTAGAAATCAGTGGTTAAGTTGTATTTACAACACTGTTCCAGAACAGTTCAACCCAAATATTCAGATGTGTCCAGCGCATTTTATGGAGGACTGTTTCTTGATCCTGGTAGAGTAGACTACAATGCTGGCTGTTCTGACTCGCAGACTGTAAGTGCGTTTTTATATTTAAAGAATTTGCCACTGACGATTCAAACGCGAGTTTTGAGCCGTGTAGAGTAGCGTTTGTAGTTTGTAATTTCTCTGATCACAAATGCAGACATGGTTTTATGTTTACACAGCGCGATGCAATGCAATACGTAAAAAGACAGTATAAGTCATTATAGTCCGTAATTATGTCCACACTGAATGCAACAAATGCCTCGTTTATAATGGCTTTTAATGTTTTTGTCTCGTCGTGCCGGGACAAGGCATCACAATATGGTAAGGGGCGTAACATTTCCGTCACATGCTTGAGGTATTCGGCCAATCACAATGCACTGGATAGCTGGCCAATCAGAGCACACCTCGCTTTTCAGACCGATGAGCTTTGTAAAAATCGACGCTTTTCAGAAAGGCGGGGGATAGAGGAGAAACAATGTACGACTGTCCTGCAAAATTCAGCTCCAACCCTAATCAAACACACCTGAAGCAACTAATTAGGGTCTTCAGGATCACTTAAAAATTAAATGCAGGTGTCTTTGATTAGAGTTGGAGCTAAACTTTGCAGGACAGTCGATCGCCAGGAGCAGGGTTGGGCACCCCTGTTCTAGAGGTTCTTACTGTAGACACCTACTGTCATGTCATTTCGACTCTCTCTGTTGATTGGCACTCCAACCAGCCTTTTCAAATCATCTTCACCATCTGAACTGACACAGTGCATATGATTTTGCTGTGTTGATGTTTTTCCAACCTTGCATTTTTTATTTTTCTCTATTTCAGGTTTCCCAGGTAGGTGTTCCTTTTCTGCAGGTAAGTAGTCACACGGTAGCAAAATGTTTCTGTGCAGTATTCTTCTTTTTCTTTTCCCATTTTCAGGTCAAATTTCATATACTGGACTGTCCTGGTATTTCCTCTGAGTGACAATGTAAACTTCCTCTTCACAGAATGATCTGAGCTTTCTGGGTCTGCCTTTCTCTTTTAAGTTATGGACAAGTACCAGGGAACAATTCAGTTCCGCACACTTTCTTGTCATACAAAGCTTTTCCTCTTTCCTTCTCTCTGTGTAACATTCTTGAGGCCAACTTGTAAGCTACCATCATTCTCTTCCTCCAGCCCTCAGCATAGTCATGGAAAGAGGAGATTTGGTCCTTCGCTGGTACACCAAACATAATATCATTGGGCAATCTGGGCATACGGCCGAACAGGAGATAATAGGGTGCAAACCCCGTCGTCTCATTTCTTGTACGGTTGTAAGCATTCACAACTTTTGGAAGTGATGTCTTCCAGTCGGCTTTGGCGGATGGTTGAGGCCAGACAGTAGAATACTTCTGTTTAAATATTTTTTTTTCAAACACATGTAATATTGCTCACTTTTTAGTTAGGTAATTTGAAGCATTTACAATATTTTTTATTATTATTATAACTCATTTGCCTCAAGGTTATTCATATTTTTGTAAATTTTTATATAAAATGAGAACACTATGTAAAATTCACTTTAATGAACATCTGCATTTCTTCATGTTTACTTATAAAGATAATTCATGGAAAATGTGTCATGCTTAAAGGGTTAGTTCACCCCAAAATGAAAATTATGTCATTAATTACTCACCGTCATGTCGTTCCAAACCCGTAAGACCTTCGTTCATCTTCGAAACACAAATTAAGATATTTTTGATGAAATCGGAGAGCTCTCTGACCCTCCCATAGACAGCAACACAACTGTAATGTTCCCAGGTCCAGAAACATAGTAAGGACATCGGTAAAACAGTCCATGTGACATCAGTGGCTTAACTTCAATTTTGCGAAGCTACGAGAATACTTTTTGTGCGCAAAGAAAAAAGACTTTATTCAACAATTCTTCTCCCCTGAGTTACCATCTTCCACCATTTTAAAAAGTATAACAATGCATACGCACGCTTTTCCCTAAGCGTAAACAACGCTGATTACGCAGATTACATTCGTTGCGTGCGCTTTTCCCCCTGAACGTAAACAACGCTGATTACGTTGAATACGTTCTTGGATACACTCCAAAATGGCGGAAGACGTAACTCAGTGGAGAAGAATTGTTGAATAAATTCTGTTATTTTTGTTTTCTTTGCGCACAAAAATTATTCTCGTAGCTTCGCAAAATTGAAGTTGGGCCACTGATGTCACATGGACTGTTTTACTGATGTCCTTTCTATGTTTTACGAAACATTCGGTGTACGAAACACCGAAGAGAAACAGGGTCTGGCTCCACATGCAGGTGAAAACTTCTCTTTAATGAACAGAAAGGCCAACAAGGCAAAACAAAACAGATCTAGGAACGACAGATACGAATAGATTTACAATACAGCCAGGCATAGTGGTGAGTGAGAGGAGAAGATATAGTCTGTGACAATGGGGAACAGCTGAGGGTGAGTGTAATGAGTGAATGACTGAACAGGTGTATGGAGTTTGGGGAATTAGTGTAATGAGTGAACAGGTGTATGGGGTTTGGGGAATGGAGTCCGGGAGATGGCGCCCTCTGGAGGAGAGAGGGAGAAACGCAGGACCCAGACTCATGACAGGACCCCCTCTCCAAGGAACGGCTTCCAGACGTTCCCAAGCACCCGACCAAGGGGACGGCAGAGCGGGGGCGGAGTGGGGGGGGATGGGGGGGCCAGGTCCGTGTGCTGGAGGGGGACCTGGGGACTGAGGCAGAGTCGGCGGGATGGGGACCCAGGGCAGAACCAGTGGCCACCACAGTGGTGTGTGTGGAGCTGCCGCCTTGGAACGGGCAATGGCGGGGCAACTGTGAGCGGACACCGCCGCCACGGGGGAACTGTGAGCGGACGCCGCCACTTCAGGAAGGCCTGAAGCGAGTCCCGCCGCCTCGGAGGGATCACCAGCGGGCTCCGCCGCTTCGTGAAGGCCTGAAGCGATCCCCGCCGCCTCGGGGGGATCATCAGCAGGCTCCGCCGCTTCGGGAACGCCAGAAGCGAGCCCCTCCGCCTCGGAGGGAACCTCAAGCGGGCACCGACGATTCGGGAGCATTGCAAGCAGACCACGCCCCTCGCACCGACATCAGCGGGGATTCCTGCACGCTGCGTATCAGCCCGGGACGCTCCGGGAACGGGCGTGAGGTACTGGGTGCGGCAGACGAGGCCTCTGAAGCCCCGTGGATTGCCGCTTCGGGAGGATTGTGAGCGGGCTCCGCAGCTAACTCCACCCTGAAGGCGAAGCCGCTCAAATGCAGGGCCAGGTTGATATAGTCATCCAGCAACTCCTCGGGGACCCAGTATGGCATCAGAGACTTGAAGGGCTCGGCTAGGCCTCCGCAGAAAAAGACCATGAGCCAGGTCTTCTCCATGGCCGACTGGCGAGCCACTCCCACGAAGTCCCTGGCGTAATCCTCAATGCTCCGGTCTCCCTGGCGTACGAAACACCGAAGAGAAACAGGGTCTGGGTCCACATGCACTTCTCTTTAATGAACAGAAAGGCCAACAAGGCAAAACAAAACAGATCTAGGAACGACAGATACGAATACATTTACAATACAGCCAGGCAGAGTGGTGAGTGAGAGGAGAAGATATAGTCTGTGACATTGGGGAACAGCTGAGGGTGAGTGTAATGAGTGAACAGGTGTATGGGGTTTGGGGAATGGAGTCCGGGAGATGGCGCCCTCTGGATTGTCAGCATACTTGAATACATTTACAATACAGCCAGGCAGAGTGGTGAGTGAGAGGAGAAGATATAGTCTGTGACATTGGGGAACAGCTGAGGGTGAGTGTAATGAGTGAATGACTGAACAAGTGTATGGAGTTTGGGGAATTAGTGTAATGAGTGAACAGCTGTATGGGGTTTGGGGAATGGAGTCCGGGAGATGGCGCCCTCTGGAGGAGAGAGGGAGAAACGCAGGGCCCAGACTCATGACAAGAGCTCTCCGATTTCATCAAAAATATCTTAATTTGTGTTCCGAAGATGAACGAAGATCTTATGGGTTTGGAACGACATGAGGGTGAGTAATTAATGACAGTATTTTCATTTTTGGGTCCTTTTTAAGTGGACGATTTCTGCCACTTCATAAAAAAACAAATGGAAATGAATGTCATGATATTCCCACTATAACCACTACATGGCAACAGATGATCATTCATTGTCTCATTTACCATTTCAACTCCGTAATATAGCTCTTTTCACATGTTTTGCTTTTGGATTTATATTTAGACATTATAAAATCACTATTATAACGTTTAAAAATATATTTTTTTGTCAAAGTTCAACATTGTTTTGTACTGAAGTATGAAGTAGCAAGTTTTCAACGTGAATCACACAAATGACCTATTTTAAATTTAAAACGAAATTTACATTTTTAAACGAAAGGATGCTAGTTTGTATCCTTGTTAACAATCTTCTCAGTTTCTCTCAAATGTAAATCAAACACCCATTCACAAACATATCGTGACTTCACTATTTGAGCAATAGAGATACGCAGAAATGAACTGATATTAACGTTAATCATGTATTGCCCTCTTAGGCAACAACGTCAAATGTTGAATGACTTCATGACTTACAATGAAAAAAATAATAATATTAGCTTACCATTTTCTGTTAGTTCACTTGTACATTGCTGTATTTTAATGCATTGTTTTTCTTTTCCCCTTTGTCTTTCATGTTCTGCGCCCCAGAGTGTTTCTCTCCTCTATTCATTTTTGTCATGTGACTCTGTCTGTGACGGTAATGTGTCGAAGGGTGAGCGGTTGATATGTAGCCTACTCCGTTTATAAAAATTAAAAAAAAATTGAACTCATTAAAAAGGCTAAAAACCCTTGAATAAAAATGTTTCATTACATTATTTTTAACAACTAAGCGTTTGATTATTTATAATGTTTCATTAAAGAAGATTTTCACACAATGATTTAGGCAAAATGTTGCGCCACTGCTGGCAAGCTCCTAAGCATTGCGAGGAAATTCAATTAAACCGCTCAACTTGGCCATTCCCCTGCGGGTGATACGGTGTTCTATGAGAGCCTTGCACACCACTGTACTCTTGAAGTTTTGTTGGGAATCCAAATTTCAAAAAAGTCTCCGAACATTTTCTCTGCAGCTGTCTTGCCACTCTTGTTTCTGCACGCATATGCTTGAGCGAACCGTGTTAAGTGATCCATCACAACGAAATGTATTTATGACCTCCTTTACACTTCTCCAAATGTAAAAATCAATAGAGACCAGCTCAAACAGATAAGTGATGGTGATATTGGTCAGAGGAGCTCAGTTCACCTTGTTTGGACGCTTGCTTCTCAGGCAACTGCAAACACGTGTGACATAGTGTTCCACTTCCCGTTGCATGTGGTGCCAATAAAATCGATCCCTGATCAAGTTCAGCATTCGTTCTGCCCCGTGATATTTTTTTGGCAGGACCAGCTGATGACAGGTTGCTATTTTACGGAACAAGAGACCATGCTCATCCAAGTATATTCTGGCTTTCTCCCTAATCAGAGCCTCTTTGCCCTGGCTTCTGTTTATGGGTTGTGATTTTGATTTGAGACACATCAAGACTTATTTGATTTCAGCCATCTTTTCTCAGAACTTCCTTGAGGATCTCTGCAAGTGACATGTGCAGCTCCTCCTCCTGTTCTCCAGACAGTGCTGACTTAATGGTAAGTGGACACAACCACGGGCCTCTCTCCTGATTTTGTACCATCACTGACTTCACTGAGTTATACTGACCATGACATCAGTGCACTATAAGCGAACTGTAGGGGGTCCAGATTAGCAAGAATAAAGTTCTTAATGCTCAACGCATTTCATTATTATTGGTGTAAGGGCCACAGGGCGAATTTCATTTAAGCAGGCTGGATTCGGCTTCTTCGGAACAGGAATGAAGATGGCACTTTTGAGGCAAGTATGCACTACTGTCTGACTGAGAGATATATTAAAAATGTCTGCGAAAACATCCTTCAGCTGCTCTGCGCAGTCCTTTATTTTTAATTTTTTAGCACACTTGAAGAAGGCAACAAGCATGTGATTTAGTTGGGTTCATTTGATATTTAGCCAGCATTTTCCCGATCATTTACAGATCCTGCCACAGCTCCATACAACACAACACAGTACTCATAAGCTGTGTCTCATTTAGAAGGCTGCGTCCTCCGGAGGTCGAATCCTCTGGAGGTCGCATCCTCTGTAGGATGCATATACGAAGTGTCCTCAACCTAGAATTAAACGAGACGGCCTTCGTAGGACAGGCGGAAAAGGAAACCGGAAGTATCACGTTGCTATGCCAACACATTTAGAGCATCGTTGCGCGCTCACACTACTTAAACAAAGGAAAATTATTTCTAAATTTGGAAAGTAATTTGAAAAAAAAAATGCTTTTACTTGTTATATTTTGTTCAGTGTTTGAGGAGCTGCAGCGTACCTAGAGCAGGCATCTAGTAGAGAAAAAAAGGAGGAGGTTATTAAAAACAAAGTTTATCCGTTTTTACCGAGGCGAATTAAGGTAAGTTGTAAACACCACATCTGCGCTTGTGTGTACGTTACATCTGCCGGCGCCGGCATTTTTCAAATTAACAACGGTTGTTCACGGCGACACAAAGAATTGTGGGTTATCTGTGGCAGCGAAGGACACACCTCATGCATCCTCCGAATTCCTGTGAAAGAAGGTCGCATTCGAAGGTCGCATTCGGAGTGTCCTACTTGCTTTTCTGAAATGAGACAGCCTCGATTAAGTATGCAGCCTTCGAATGCGACCTCCGGAGGACGCAGCCTTCTAAATGAGACACAGCTATAGTCTCATAAAAAACATTGCATGAACTACTACTAACTCTTCTCTTTTCTCTTTCATGTCTACTCTGAGGGTTCTCCATCTGGCTACTGCCACCCACTGGACACCCATTGCCTAGCTGTGAGTATGCAAAAAAAAAAAAGTGTGCATTTGAGGAATAACTGACCATAAATTACAAAATTATCAAACAAACATTACAAAGAAAAAATTATATATATATATATATATATATGGG
>NW_015507050.1:24078-40421 GCF_001515645.1 Sinocyclocheilus grahami
ATCTACCAAGTTTTTAATACAAAATTAATATATCAATATATTCTAGATTTACCCAAATTCTCCCCTACAAAATAGAGTGTATTACCGAAATGCGTTCCTGATAACAAACGAGCGGCAGCACTCTGTACCATCTGCAAACGTGTGAGGGAAGCCTGGCTAATACCCACATAAAAGGCATGACAGTAATCGACATAAAATTATGTATAACCCTTTCGAATTCATTAACAGACATAAAAGACTTGACTTTGGATAACTGCCTCAACTGGAAAAAAAATAGTTTTAATTACTGAATTAAACAGTTTTTCCAGTTTAAAGTCACTGTACATAATAACACAGTTTTTTTTTCATTGGGCTTCACATATGGTTTTAAAGCACAAAGATCCAGATAAGAAGAATCACCCCTGGATCCAAATACCACAACTTTAAAGTTTGAAGTTTGTGCAAGTGGGGTGAATAGTTTTGAGATTGTGTTTATAATTGTTTCATGATTAATTGTGTGTTAGCAAACAAGAAAAACGAATGAACTTCAGCATGAAAACAATTTATAAGATAAACTAGGTCAGTGATGTGGTGTATTTATAAACCATATTAAAAATATTACTGTACCTGTTTTATTTTCCAGTGTCAATATGTAAAGACCAATCATCACTGCATTAGACACTATTACGAAGATTAACAAAACCGTTCTTGTGACCAAAAGTGAATCTGAAAAAGTGAAACGGTCAGCAGAACTGAAATGTTTTAAATAAATAATAAACATATGGAGTAAATATTACAATGACGCTAAAGTTATTCTTGTGGTGTGTTTGTGTGTGTGTATGTGTGTATGTGTACACTGGTATTCACTATGTTATAGGGACCAAATATCCCCTTGGGAAAATTTTGTTTCAGTGGGTTTCAACATGCATTTCACACACAAAACAATACAAATAGCGACAAAAACACAATATATAAAATAAAAAAAATTGCTTCTCCTCTGTGGCTATCCGGAGATCACAAAGAGCAAATTTCTGCAGCATTGTTGCAAATTTCTGCGCCTTGAGTGTGACTCAGACAGGCACGGTGAGTGCGTCGCTTGCCTGGGCCGCGCCCACGCTGAGGCTACGGTTGCTGAGACGGACTGCTCTTACTGCGATAGCATAAGCCTCACCCTGCTTCGCTTGCAGATCACCTTCTTCAATGAAGATGGCCTCGCTCCTCCCACTCTAGTTTTTCTCCTGTCCCAGGAGCCTCGGAGGAAGAACCAGTGGAGTCACAGGCCTGAGCAACCAGGCTTGAGTGATCTGTTGCCATCACAGGTCCAACGTGCTTCACTCTCCCCGCAGCAGTTCGATTCACCCGCATGCCTTACACATGAGGATCAAAGCCCCTCGTCTGCAGCAAGCAGTTTGATCTATTTTGGCGGATCATCACCAAGGCTATGCACCCATCCAAGCCCTGCAGGACCATCTCGGCCTTACTGGACAGGGATTATTCACCGACTGACCAGGCTGGCTTCTAAGGTGCAGGTGATTAGCACGGCCATTGCACACTTGGTGAAATGGCCCTCACTGCAGAACACAAGATCCAGGGGGCGAGGTTGGATCCAGATCCAACTCCTCCCACCTTACATATACCTAAACCTACCCGTCTCCACCCCCTGATCCCTAAACCCACCCATCTCCACCCCTAAACCTACCATCCCCACCCCCTAGGTATGGATCCAACCCTGCCCCCTGGATCTTTGTTCTGCAGCGAGGGGCTACTGAGCTTGGTGGTGCTTGAGCGCCAACTTTGGCTGGACTTGATGGAGATAAAGGATGCAGACAAAGTCACCTTCCTCAACTCCCCTGTCTCCCCCATGGGGTTATTTGGCCCTGCCATAGACGGTGTTGCTTAGCGCTTTACTGCAAGTCATCGCAAGCTATGCGCCACCTCCTGCCTAAGAAATCCAGCTCGGCAGCTGGTTCAGGTCACCAGAAGGCTCCATCTTCCCAGCAGCCTGTGAAGCCTGCGCTGTCTCCAGCTCAGCCTCAGCCAAAATCAGAGCCTGGGCTCCTACAACACCTTCAGACAGCTAAAAGCTACCTCTTCTCTAAGCACCAGGGACCCCACCTCAGAGTAGCATTGGACCCTGAGCCACAGAAGCCGTCCTGATCTAGATGCAAAGAGAAAGAAGAGAGTGCCATGTCCCGCTGAGGCCGGACTGCCCTCAAAGAAGTTTGTGCTGTGCCCTGCCACTCGAAAAACTCAGACCACTTGCTGCCCAGTTCCTGGCTTGGGAAGTCATCCTGGGCATGTCAAGCTGGGTTCTGCAGATCATAGAACGAGGCTACTTGCTCCAATTCGCTCGCAGATCCTCTAGCTTCAGAGGTGCTTTTCAAACATCAGTACAGGACAGCGATTCACATGTTCTTCTGCCTGAAGTGCAAAGTCTGCTTGCAAAAGGAGAGACAGTTCCTCCTTTACAGCCCTTACTTCCTTGTTCCCAAGAAAGGTCGCCGGCGCGAACAGCTCGACTTTTTTTCTGATCAGTGCGAAAGACACTAAAAATCATACCTGTCAACAATTGGGTACCAAAATATGGGAAAGGGGGGAGGGGGTGCGGAGTCAAAACTACCAATTTTTTATATTATATTATATTAATTTAAACAATTATTATCAAACAATTACATTCATTTAGTAACATAATTATGTCTTAGTGTAGGCTATATCTTTAGATTTTTATAATTCATTATTTTCTTGTCGATCCACCAGTTCACATTTACAACTGTGTGATTTCTGCATAAAAATAAGGGTCATTTTTGGCTTTGGTCTAAGTGATGGGCAAACTTGGCCCTTCCAGGCCACTTTCCTGCTGAGATTAGCTCCAATGTGCTTTTCGCCAGGAATATAGCCGTTTCCCTAGTTTAACTGCAGTAAACAAAGCAGCGCAGCACCTGACTTTGAAACTTGCAGCGCTCATATTTAATCAATTAAACCATAGCCTTTTGAAGTGTAAGCTATATCTCAATTTACATATATATATTTAGTTTTTTCACTGGAGCACCACCTGACTCTTCTCCTCCCATTTCTACCAGTGAGCATTGTTTCCTTCCCACAATACTCCCTGCGCACATATCAATATAGCATCACTGGGCTGTAGGTTGCCAAGTTGAGGGGACAAATGGGTTGACATTTGTATGCATCGATCATATGAGAAAGATGTGTTTCATACAAGATCTGGCAACTGGACAACCTTTGAAATTGTTGTCGTGATTATTCATATGAGGTTTGGCCCATACAAATTCCGGAAGTTTTAGCGGAAGCGAATGTAGCAAACATATAAAATATGCCCAGTGGGATTTTTTATTTTTTTTATAGAAAGATAAAAAATTCGGGAGAAATACCGGAAAATATTTCAATGGGATGATAGCGGGATAGAATGGTAAAATACGGGATAGAATGGTAAAATACGGGACAATACAGTTGACAGGTATGCTAAAATTACTCTGTCGATTTTGGTCACACAGATAAATGTTATACTGTACATCATTCGAAACTGTTAAGTGTCTACTTTTATTTGTGTGCACTCACAATAACAACAAAACTGTGTGCTTTTGTAAAATAAAGAAAACGAACAGGGTGTACTTTCAGCCATCTCAGTCTCCGCGAAATTCAAGTCACTAAAATGAACTGAAACTCAGTGAATACTTCACACACAGACATGAGAAACACTATAGAAAGCTTGACGTGTCTACTTTAAAATTAAGTCATGTCAAAAACAAATATTCTCTGATAAAGTAATTTGTATGAAGCCAATGTGATGTACAGTCTTTCCCATCTGAGCTCATTATCTGTAATATGATCACGCCCACGCGCAGTACGCGCTATTCATACGGTAATCATCCACGTGAGATGCGCAAACATGTAAAAGCCCACATTTCCTCCGTAAACAAAGCCTGAAGATTCATCAATTTCATCTCAGATACTTTTAGTTTTTGGAAGAAGATGCGCTGTGAAGAATAAGCTTTGGATTTACCTCAGAAGAAGTATGCGATGCAACGTGTGGCTTGAGCAGCGGAGGAGATCATTTCTGAGGAGTAAGTAATGTTTCTTATTTGCATTAGTTAACATGTTACTGTGACAAACTTGAACACATTTACTGTTTGGGTTTTTCCCAAACTATAATTCCAGACTAAAATGTTTGAAATCGAGTGAAATGTTTTGAATATGATTCAATTCATTGTATCTAAATTTCGTACAATGCGAGGATGTTTTTATGCTCTATATAATATAAAACAATACGATATAAAAGAAATGAGTATTTACACTGAAACATGATAAATGTTAGAGTCTAAGAATGTTTAGACCAATGTTTATTATTAATACTCTGTTCGCAAATAGATGTTTATAATGTGCTAAACAATACTAATTAATTTCTCAGATATAAAATGTCCTTTTTTACGATAGTACAAAGCATGTGTGAGTCTATGACAACAAAATCATTCTCTCTCTCTCTCTCTCTCTCTCTATATATATATATATATATAATACAGATGCTCCTGATAATAACATGCTCACAGATGTTTTTTTGTTTTGTTTTTGTTATTTGTTCTTTAGTGATCAGATACCTGCACCAGGATTCATCCACAGATGCTGGCTTTCACTTGAGTCTCTTCAAACTGTTTTCCTCTGGGAATGCTGTACCAATATCAGATGTTCAACTAGACTGATAATTCTACACAAATATGGTAAAACAAGCTCCTTGACTACTGATGATGTTTTTTTCTTGAATCCATGGAAAGAAGCAGCAAACACTGGAAATATCAGGTATGGTTTACTTGTTGAACAGAATTTGATTTCAGGAATGACACAAAGTCTGTTCACGTCTCTGGGTTTAGATCAATGTGCTCAGTAATATGTCTTTGACCTTCACTGTGTATATTTAGATTTTACTGTGTTGTAAATAAAATACAAATAATCAAAACCCCCATTATTTTACTCCCCTCACATTCTTTCTTACCTGCCTCACAGTCACAGTCACACTGATGGGCCATTATAGGAGGGCCCTTTGTCTCTCAGGTGTGAATCACTAAATATTCATGGTCATTGTCACTCCCTCGCACACTGCCTTTCTAACCTAAAACATGTCTTAAAAAATTAAAATCAATATATTGTTTTCTGTGAACGAGTGAGCAGAATGATTTTTGCATAAATTTGAAGGAAATATTCTAGCTTACAAGGCTGATTACTCAAAAGTCTTATTCAGAATTATTCAGTATTAATTTTATGGCCTTATTTCAAATACATATTTTTTACAAGCTTAGTCACTCATCACATACCATTCTTGAGATTCGCATTCGAGGGGGTGGCTGCCTTTCGGACTGTCTCTGGCCTGTGCACTTTTGCGAAGTGCAGATCTTTCCCCTCTGAGGCAGATGGGAATCCGCATTATGAACGACGACTGGCTTGTGTTAGCCAGATCAAAGCAGGAACTTTTCGCTCACAAGTCACTGCTGCTCAGCCACCTGGAGCGTCTTTTGACTGAAAATTGATTTAGCCAAGAGCTTTTTGTCTCCCAGCCTGCAGGTCGTCTACCTGGGGACAATTATCGATTTGGCCCAGATGCGGACCTGGCTCTCGCCCGAATACTCACTGACTATTCAGTGACTAGCGGCTCAACATTTTCCTCCTCTGCAATTCCTCTGGGCCTGCTTCATATGTGGCCCCTCCAATCCTGGCTTAAATCCCATGTACCGTCCCACGCTTGGTGCCTAGGACATCTTCGCTTCAAGGTAACTCACTGCTGCATCAGAGCTGTGGCCCCTTGGAAGGCCCCTCTCCTGTATCAGACAAGTACCCTACCAGGACTCAAGAAGCATGATATGGCATCCCTGGCCCAAGCTGTAGAGACTTTATGTTTGGCCCTCAATGGGAGTCTTTGCAGCTCTCCGTGAGTGTGACTAACACCATTTTGGAGGCTAGAACCCCTCTATGCAACGCCTCTATGCCCTTAAGCAGTCGATCTTTTCTGACTGGTGTGCAGTATGGAACGAAAACCAGAGTCCTGCACATGGGTGAACCGCTAATATTTGATGTAATGGATGGAATAATATTTATATGTCAGACAGCTGCTTTCAAACGGTCCCGTGCTTGTGTTCACGCCCTGTTAAAGTCTTCTAATTACAGCGTGATTTGCAGCACTGAGCATTGTAGATAATCTTGCTGCCACTGATTGACAGCTGTAGTGATTATATTAAAAGGAAGGCGCCCTTTGCTCACTTTCAGTATTTAATCTGTTCACAATTTGAATACAAGTTTTAGCCTTCTTTTAAAACAGTTCATAACAGTCTGAGTAATTCTGAGTCTTGAACAGAAAACTTTCAAGTGTCGGCTTTGTAAATATATATTGGCTATCTAGTCAGAAAGACTCATGAGCAGCAACCTTTTCATTTTGGGTATGTCATTTATGTCCCCATGCCAAAATGAAGGGGTTAATCGTCTGTATAGCATGGCCCTGTGATATAATTTACAGTATGCTCAATTTGTTCAAAATAGATTGTTCACGATGTATGCAATAGTTTTATACTGTTTATGCAATGGATGTCGGCTTCTGGCTTTAGCATCGTTGAAGCGAGTGGGCAATTTACAAGCGCTGTCAGTCAGTGCTTCGTGCCTTGAGTTTGGGTCTAACGACTGTAGAGTCGTCCACAAAACAAGACACGGCTATGTGCCTTAAAGGCCCCGATATACTTCAAACGAAATCGAAGAACAAACTGATATGACGTAATTTCGAACAAAATCAGGCCGAAAGGAAGTTCGTTTTGAGTTCGTTTCGGCAGTTCGAAACAGCTCACCAAAGCAACTTTCTGGGGCAGTTCGTTTTGGCTCCTAAACACCTTTGAGCTTCCATTGGTCCGTGGTGATTACGCAATCGGTGGGTGTGTTCTGAAAGTCCACCTTCTTTGACGTGAGATTTTCCCCGGTTCGTTTCTCATTCCACGGAGGTCAGACAGGAGAACAACTTCTAGAACAGCAACAACACCAAGTTACTAGCAATATGAATACACTGGAATAGCTGAGCAGCCACAGATATATCCCCACCTGTACGATCGCTCTCGGAGAAACTTTAAAGATTCAGAGAAAGCATTTAATTCCTAGAAAGAAATTGCAACGAAGCACGAGTTATGCAAAGTGACGTGGAGAAACATCCGATGCCAGTTTTCCAAAGCCATGAAAAGAATGAAAGAAAGAGTGGAGATAAGGTGGCGAGTAGCAAATACATGTTTCAAATAAATATTTTTACACCATACTGCTGCTACTGTCGTTTTTTCTGTAAACAAATTTGAAAGGTATGCAATAGTTAAGTATATGTAGAGTGCTCTAGCCACTTCCAGCATTCAGAGCAGCTTTCTGTATGGTTTGGAGGCCACTCTAAAGGGCTGCCACTTACGAAGCACAGACTATCCTGCAGGAGAGTTGATGACGCTATAGCCCTGGTTTACGCCTGGTTTCCCCCCAGGGGAATGGCTTGGTCCAGCAGAGTTTCTATTGGTGATATATGTGTACGGCCTCTGGCTGGTCTTCGCCATCTACATTCACCAGGTTTTATAACTTGGATGTCCTGCCCTTCAGGCATGGATTTTGTCTGCTTAATTTACCTAATTCCCTGTATACGTGGAGAAGGTCTTGTTTTATAGACTTGTAGTGTCTGGACCAATAAGACACAATTTTTTTGTTGTTGTTATTATATTTAACAAATACTCCGTAACACCCCTCAATCAACAAGACAACTATGAGGGCTCAATGTACCCTTCCCCCGAAATGCAGCTAACGCCTCAAAAAGGCAGAACAGGCCTCTGGTTCCATGGCAACCGATGCTGATAACACTGGTTTTATTGCTCAAAGGAATGCAGGCAGAGCAACTCTCAATTAATTTACCCTTAGGAAAGACATAAAATGCCTATAAAAAAATGGACTCTTCTCTAATTAATTCATTGAAAAAACCTTTCTGTGAATGAACACATCTCCTCGGGACATTGTGTATACCATTAATGTTCTTGTATATTGTCTTGTATTTGAATTGTATACTGTTTTGTGTGTGTGTTATGATAGATCACTAGTTAATATAACCCCACCGATACCATGTTTGGTCTCTTTGAATTTGTCTTCAGATGATCTAAATGAGCGTTTATATATGTTATGTTGATATTTATGCAACGTATTAGTGTTCTACGAATCTTTAGTAGTCTTTGCATCAACATCCAATCCAGTTAGATATGCAAATTGCCATGCTTGGAGACAAAGAGTCGTAAACTTTCCCTCCAAAAGTTCAAGTCACCATTGGCTCTTTGACCCCCGAGAGGTTTGACCTCCACAGACCTTTAAAGGCCAGACTTGAGTGACCCGCTTTGCTTTTAGTCTCTTTACTCATCTCTCATCACCTTCCCGTCTGCTGGTTGCTAAGTCCCAGAGCCGACGCAGCCATGCCTGGCAGATTGCTTCTGAGAAGATGAGGATGTGAGCTAGAACTATTCCTCAAGAACCCAACCTAAGCTAGTGCCAGGCTCCGGCCTAGTCTTTCCACGTCAAGATCCTCTGACTCAAACTGGTTCTTTTTCATCAACCAACTTCAGCAAAGATCAACTTGAGCCTTCAGATTGCATCAGGACTCTCTTTCAGACAGACAAGACGTGCAAGTATCAAACTTAGTCTTATTAATTGGTACATTAAATATCAGTTGCACTTTTTACAAAGGTGTGTTTAAACTAAGAAACTGATGTTTCCTTCAGGCTGAAGATCTGCTGAATATCAAATTGTACCATAGCTTCATGTCTTTATTTATCTAAATATTTATAATTATTCATAATTAGTTATAATTAATTATTCATATTTCCCCTTTGAGCTGATTCGCTACAGACCACAGCCTGGTGGCTTGGATCTCGTAATTGGCTCATGCTTTCTAGGAGCCCTCATTACGGGTGCTCCGGAGCTGGGCTCGCAGAGCAGCTTTATTCTGCACTTGCTTATAGCACAGTGCCATTGGATACATTCCCCAACAGGAGAGACTGTTTAAAAGGGAATGCTCCAGTTACTAACGTAACCTTGGTTCCCTGAGATAAGGGAACGAGCGTTGCATAGCCTGCTGTGCTGTAAGGCTGCACACGAGTTGATGTCTGTTGCTATCAGACAAAAGATTCTGACGAAATGGCACTCAGAGTCAACTTATAGCAGTCAGATCCACCTTTTCTGGTGGGTTGATGCGCCATATGTTCAAATGAGGCTTCAGTATTCAGAGTAAACAGGAGTTTCCCCCCATACATGTCCTTGACGCAACACTCATTCCCTTATCTCAAGGAGCCAAGGTTACCTTAGTAACCTGAGCATTTGTACAGTAGAAAAATATTTACGCCTATGGAATGCCCCCATAATGAATACCAGTGTGTGTGTGTGTGTGTGTGATGATCTCATGTATGTCCACATGTCTGGATAAATGGTTCATTGAGTTAACATTGGTGTAATGTGCTTTAGTGCTTTAATACACAGTATTTGCATGTCTACATGCATCGAGTGATGGGTTGTAACCTAACTAGATCATAACTAAACTAGAAAAAAGATGTGCTGTCATTATAATGAATCAAGGTGTCAACACTGTAAATGACAGACTGCAGCCTACAAACAGATGCATGTATGAAACAAATTCATGCTGTAACCTCATCCTATGTAAAATAAATATTATTATCTTTGATTATTACAAGAATTTAAGATAAAACACATTAAAGCACTTTGTTACAGTGAAAATTTCATCAGATTATTGTAATATGCTTTTTTTTCCTAGAGGATCAATATAACAGATATATTGATCCAGTTAAACAGAGATCATATCAGAATGAATCAAATACTTACAGCCGAGCGCATATCTGCATCTTTTAAACCATCTCTCATTTGTCATCACTTGTAACACTGGTAAAAGGACAACAATGTTGAATCCTAAAACAGGACAGTAATTATTTTAATGTTGGATATTGTAATTCAACAAGCAAACCATAAATGAACATCAGTCACTGTGAATATAGAGTGTTAAAATGGCTCTATAGAAGAATGAACATATAATGTCCAAATGTGTTAATCTGAACACAAACCATTATTAATTATGAACTCACCAGCTTTGGCATATCCAAACGTGTAGAACAGGAAGATGAATTGTAAAGTAGGCAGAATTTCAAAGATCATTTCAGCCACAATGTGAAATATTTTAAGTATTTGTCCTCTTTTGTTTCCAACCACTAAAACTAAATGAGAAACATTTTCAATAATTAACATCTTATTTGATTCAGTTTTGAGTAATTACAGTGGGTACGGAAAGTATTCAGACCCCCTTAAATGTTTCACTCTTTGTTATATTGCAGCCATTTTCTAAAATAATTTAAGTACATTTTTTTTCCTCATTAATGTACATACAGCACCCCATATTGACAGAAAAACACAGAATTGTTGACATTTTTGCAGATTTATTAAAAAAGAAAAACTGAAATATCACATGGTCCTAAGTATTCAGACCCTTTGCTCAGTATTTAGTAGAAGCACCCTTTTGATCTAATCAATATTTCAGCTTTCTTTTTTAATAAATCTGCAAAAATGTCAACAATTCTGTGTTTTTCTGTCAATATGGGGTGCTGTGTGTACATTAATGAGGAAAATAAAATAACTTAAATGATTTTAGCAAATGGCTGCAATATAACAAAGAGTGAAAAATTTAAGGGGGTCTGAATACTTTCCGTACCCACTGTATAATTACACAATAACAGGACAGAATAAAAAAAACTAAAAAAAACAGTAAAACAACAACAAAAGCAGGTGAACGGAGTAAATCAACATGTGAGTTTTGATATGAAATATATATAATATAATTAAAACACCAATATGTACTATTTCTATAACAACTGAAAACTACAATATCAGATCTGTACAATAAAACATGTTTGCATTTTAATATCAAAATCTAATGTGTAATACTACTGAATATACTATTGAATACTATCTATAGCAGGGGTGTCAAACTGTTCCTGGAGGGCCGCAGCCCTGCTCCAACACACATACCATGCAGTTTTTAGAGCTGGATTGGGGTCGTTTAATTAGGATTTAATCTAAACTCTGCAGGGCTGTGGCCCTCCAGGAACTGAGTTTGACACCGCTAATCTATAGTGTTCAGATCAGGATGTTCAGATCAGTGTGAATCTGATAAAGCATTTAATCTTATTCACTCATTGTATCTGATGACTAATGGGAATAAAACACACAGAAATACTTACGGTAAATGATTTTGGCGAGGCAGAACAAAAACACTATTACAAACAGTACTATTATCACGACTCTGTCAAACTCAGTATAATTTAGAAGTTTTTCCCAAGCACTTGTAAAAAGAGCTGAAAGAAAGGAAGATATGAAAAGGAACTATTATCAAATCACAACCAAAATATGAATACAGGTCGGAAAGTGAAAGTGACATGCTGTGTAGCCAAGTATGGTGTCCCATATTCAGAATTTGAGCTCTGCATTTAACCCATCCAAGTGCGTACACACAGAAGGGAGTGGTGAACACACACACAGTGAATTCACATCCGGAGCAGTGGGCAGCCATTTGTTGTGGCAATTAGGGGTTCAGTGCCTTGCTCAAGTTACTGAAGGTGGGAAACTGTGCTGTTCATTCACTCCCTCCACCTATAATTCCTGCTGGTACTGAGACTCAAACCCATGACCTTCGGGTTTAAAATTCCGATTATCTAACCATTAGGATACAACTGCAACTGACAAAACATATATCATATCATATCATATCATATTATTTCAATAATCCAGTTGTTGTATATTATAATCAATAAGATCATAAGACAGTTCAGTCCTATAAACATACAGAGATTCAGCACTGAACACATGTAAGATCTATTATAATAATAAATGAGGTACCATGTAGAGCTGCTTAATCTTTCTGCATTATGATTCATGCTGTGTTACTGTTTCAGATTTGCGGAACAATATTCAGAATACTACACTCTAAAAAATGCTGGGTTAAATACAACCCAGTGCTGGGTAAAATAGGGACAAACCCAGCAATTGGGTTGTTTTGACCCAGCTTACTACCCAGAAGGTTGGGTTAAACATTTAACCCAACCGCTGGGTCAAAACAGCCCAATTGCTGGGTTTGTCCCTATTTTACCCAGCACTGGGTTGTATTTAACCCAGCATTTTTTAGAGTGTACATTCAAATTCTAACAAGCACATTTTTTGTTTATTTCCATTAATGTGCACTTTAATGTGTTTATGATAATGATGGGCATTTACCTGAATAAACAACAACTAAAAGAACAATATATTCTACAACAGAATTATAATTCAGAATCCATGTTGCAGTGTAGCCTGTAAAACAGAAAATACTTAATGATTACAATCACAACATCAACATACCGAAACACTAAAAGACAATGTAAATTTAAAGTTTTAATCAACTTTCTTTTGGTAAATCACACACATAAAGATGTTTGAACATCTGGGCATTATAATCCATTTTGGTAACACTTTATTTTGATGGTCCCTTTTGAACATTCTGTTGACAATAAGTAACGTTGCACCTACATGTCTTCTAACTCTCATTAGACTGTCTCCTTAATATCTGCTAAATTTTTATTGTGATGGTCTCCCAACAGACATTATACTGACTATAAGTAACTTTGTAAGTATATGTCAACTTATTCTAACCCTAACCCTACCAGCAGGGCCATCGCTAGTTGGGTTAAAGGTGGTAATGATTATAGGGGCCCACAACTGTGGGGCGATTACAACCGACTGCCTTCAAACAGGTACCATGGGTACAACCTGCACCGGGGCCCCGCAAACCCCAGCTACAGCCCTGCCTACCAGTCTACTTATATTCTAACACTCTAATGGGAGTTAGTAGACATGTAGGTGCAACATTACTTATAGGCAACATAATGTATTAAAGGGACCATCAAAATAAAGTGAAACCTTAATTTTCTGATCTCTTTAATAAACTGATCAAATGAATCATACCTGTGAACTCATGTACATATGGAGCCACCCAAAGCAACAAGAGAGGCCTCAGAAAATAAAGAGCACAACAAGAGACTGACTCATTCAGAGACCCTAAAACAAAACCAGATAATAATATGAGCTGCACTCATAAACAAATATTTTACTGACAATATACTGCTTCAATAGCCAATCAATACTGAAACACTTACCTTCAGAAGCACCCCAAAGGACAAAAGCAAGAAACATCAGAATATTTGGACAGAAAACTAGAAACATCTGAAGATAGAAAAATAGATCTAGAGAGAAAATACAAAATAACTCAAATTAAGTCAAATAGTTAAATGATGTTTTAATGAAATATCGGTTCCACTTTATATTGGGTGTCTTAAATAGCACTGTATGTTACATGATGTTCTGCAAAACTCTTGTAAGATTCACAATAACTGCTACTGAGGTCAAGATACGGATCGGGTTAGGGTTAAGGTTAGGTTTATGGTAAGGTTAGTCAGGTTATGGTCAACAATGTTTTTCCAGATACAATTACATGCAGGTAATTTAAATGTATGTACAATGTAAAAATTACTAATATTTTTTAAAGTCATAAACGTATGTAAATTACAGTCAGTAACAACATTTAATACTGTTTGTCTTTTTTGATTGGCAACGGAATAAACAGCAGAGAAAAGTACAAATTCGTCACGTGTATTTATTTATTCTAGATCTCAATGACGTGTGGGAGGAAATACATTATATTTTTTTGGAAACACACATATAATGTATATAACTAAACAAACAATTAAATAAATCTATTAATTCAGACTACAAGATTATCTTTTTTATCTGTTGACTTACCTTGTAGTCTCGGTATCAACTTTGACTCAGCTGAAATTACATGTTTCTTTTTGGTGTTAACTGTACATAAGTATTGTCCCTCATCTTCAACTCTCAGATTGTCCAGACGGAGAGAGAAGTTTCCATGTTGAATTTGGTCACTAAAGAAATGAGCTCTATCATGATACTCCTGCTGAGTTCGACTCTCACCATCTTGATACAGATGAACCAGAGTCTCTGCGTCTGCTCTTCTCCATTCCACCTCCAGATCATCCACTGGTAAAGGTTCAATAATATAACAGGGCAAAACCACTGAAGATCCCAGAAATGCAGGTGTGTGACGAGAACATTTAACATCAAACCCTGGAAAAAATAAAATAAAATAAAGTGAAATACCCGTTTAGGCAAATGAACAGTAATGACTTTGTGCTTTGTGTATAAATTCTCCTTATTTGAGCATTCATGTATTAAGGGTACAGAAGATGCAGGACCCTATTGTTTGTGTTTTCTCCTCTTGTTATCATACTACAATGGAAATCATTATTCAAAGAATTTAATAGCAGATAGATATTAATGAGTAGAAATGAATAATTATGTACTGTATGTGAAACAGTCTGCATTATTTTTTATAGTCCTGTTTTCTGTACAATCTTTTGTGGAGATTGTTGTGCCAACTGTTAATTTTTTCTCTCCACAAAAGTCTATTTTAGTGGTTTTACTTCTTTTTTTTTGACAGTATCAGTTAATAACATTATTTTAGATGTATTTTTCATTTGGTATGAAACACCTCTCAGACACACACACCAGCAACTAAAGCATCTACGGTCCAGAGATGTGTTTTTAAGTACCGTAGTACTTTCAAACAGAATATTCCAAACATGAGCAGTCCAGTATCCAGTAACAATATCAGAGAATTATATTTATGCCGGAAATGACCAGGGCCCGGTTCCCCAAAACGTTCTTATCGCTAAGTAGTTCTTAACCTATTCCTTAACCTCTCTCTTAACGTTATGGCACGATTCCCGACACGTTCGTACGCTAAGTATATCTTCTGTAAGTCACACTTTCGTAAGGTTGGTCTGGACCATTCGTAAGCTCTCTCTTAGCGTTGTTTGAGTTCAAGATGCCAGTCACCGCCACTGTGCAGCAGTCTTTAGAAATCAGCGCAGCGCAGTACAAGTCAAACTATGGTATGTTGACAATGTTGTGGCTCAACAATGATTTTATGTTATGGACATTCGCAATGGATACAGGCCTATTTATGAAGTTGACTTTATTTGGTATCAGAACTAATATGGTGGTAATTAGCCTAGGCTATTTCGTAATGTCATTAAAGCGTTTAAATTGGCAATCACTTTTGATAATTAAAATCTGGCAAACAATTTGGCTCTAAATGGCTAAGATCTATAAATGGGTAAGCATGGTGGTGTCCAGTAAACGACCAACTATGGCTGCGATCCAACGTGTCCTTGTATTGAATCAAAGACGGCGCCGGCCGCGGGGCCGTTTAGTCCATGTCAATTTTTTTATTCGGCAAAACTTAAGCCCTTTTGACATTTTGCCTGACATGGCTATATTACAAAAATTTCGCCTCCCAAGACAACTCATTATGGAGCTGCTGGACCTTCTCAGACCTGCGCTTGCCAGGCTAACGCGGCGGAATTTTGCTTTAAGCCCTGAAGTCCAGCTGCTTGCAGCGCTAAGGTTTTTTGCTACAGGGAGCTTCATCGAGGTCGTGGGAGAGGGCTACGGCCTAAGCAAGACCTCGGTGTGGAGGTGCGTCCACACTGTCACCAACGCCCTTCTGCGCCATGCCGGGGATTACATCCAGCTGCCGGTAACACGTCAGGAGGTCCAGGAGGTTCACCAGGGCTGTCATGCCATTGCTGGCATCCCCAGGGTCTTGGGCCTGGTGGATGGCACACTCATCCCTATCACCAATCCATCAGGGATTGATCATGCGTACATATCGCGAAAGGGATACGCGGCCATAAACGTGCAGGTTATAGTGGACCATAGGGGTGTGATCTCCGACCTGGTGGCAAGGTTGCCTGGCAGCACCCAAGACAGTTTTGTCTGGGCCAATTCTGCCGTGGGTAAACAAGCGGAGAGAGAGGGATTTGGTCAGAGCCTGTTCCTCGGGGATAGTGGATACCCTCTGAGAACATACTTATTCACACCGCTGACCAACCCACAGACTCGGGCTGAAAGAGCCTACAATGTTGCACACGTTCGCACGCGCAACGTTGATTCTAATCCTTTAAACCTTTACTCTATCATGCCATTGTGTCCATTCAATAAGTGCTCTATGCAACTCCAATCATTGACATGCTTTTCTTAAGGTTGGCGAAGGAGCCTACACGTTAGAATTTCTGAGTCAAAAATTGACATATGCCCAAATTACCACGTCACATTGCTGATTCATCTTCATTCATTTATTGGGCATTGAACGCAGGTCACATGGTTGTCAGAGGATTCCCTTTCCGCTGCTTTGCCTCATG
>NW_015507050.1:40458-56644 GCF_001515645.1 Sinocyclocheilus grahami
GAGCATGGCACATTGGGGGGTGGCGATGACCTGGAACATGAGGCCTGTTCAGCGTCACCTCTTCTAACGTCAATCCCCCCAGGGATTCCATGTGAGACTGTGTCTCCCATGATCGCCAGTGCCTTCTCCTCATGTGCTGTTAAGGGTTGCACCGAACTGGTCCCCGCACCTGTCCTCGCCTGGTCTCTACGGACAGCAGAACCTCTCACCTTAACCTGGCTTCAAAAATCATGCCATTTTTTCCTGACGTCCTGCCAGGACCTTGGTGTGCCTGATCCGGAGGCAGCCATCTTCCTTGCTATGTCGCTCCATAGCTCCTTTTTGTTGCTGTTGCACAAGTTATTCCGAAAGCTGGAAAACAGTGTCACCTTGTTCAAGCTCACCTCGTCCAGCAAAACTTCAAATTCCTCTGACGAGAAGCTTGGTGCCCTTTTTTTTATGTTGCTTCCCCACCATATTCTGTATCTAACTCTCTCTCTCTGTTCATTGTAGATAGGTTGCTTTTTATTGAAAACATTAACCAATGGCAATCAATACCGCATTAAACAGAAGTAACTGCAGCTGCTTGCCAATCAATTCTGATTGTAAAGTACCTTACCATTAATATAAAAGTGTATTACATAATTTTTAGAAGTCGTTAAACCCATGTCAAGAAGCGGCACAAGTGGCACAACGGGATAAGGAGGGTGGATGATTAGCGAGGGATACCCGGTTCGTCTACCCGTCACAACATATCGTGTGAACATATTACTGACAATTTGATAATTTAATTAATAGTCTATATTTTACAGATAACTTAAACTATGTTAAAATAAATGTTACTGGAATAATTTGAGGAATGTTTCATTTGCATAGAACGTGTTGTCTTTCTTAATGCCGTAATGCACCTTCGCGTGAAGTGGAAAGTCGATTCCTGAGCAATCGATGCCAACTAATTCAGCACATTCACTTGGGACAGCGCCTCTGTAACGTCGAACGTAAGAGGCAGCGTGTTAAGAAGCTTCCTAAGGGACACTTCGGGGAACACACTTAGGAACATAAACAACTTTGGTAAGATATATCTTTCGAGTCTTCTCAGCGTGCTAAGAGTGAGCGTTATCGGGGAACCGGGCCCATAATGTTAATCTGGAAATACAATTTTTAAATTTACACCATATATTGATCAGGGTTACAATAGTAAGTCCAGTTATTTTCCACTTACCCAGTATCACCTCTGTGTCTGCTGAATGCACAAAATCCTGGTCACTGTAAACTTTACATGTGTATTTTCCAGCATCTTCGGCTCTCAGTTTTTCCAGACGGAGGGAGAAGTTTCCATCTTTAATCTTCTTCTTCTTTAAAAAATGAGCTCTGTGATGATAATCTTTGTGCTGTTTCTTTGGTCGACTCTGACCATCTTGATACAGGTGAACCAGAGTCTCTAAGTCTGCTCTTCTCCATTCCACCTTCAGACTTTCCTGTAACAAGCTTTTGTCAACACGACATAATAAACCCACTGAACCTCCCAGGGCAGCTGTCGGATGACCAGAGGAATTTTTTACTTTGAACTCTAAAAAGGAACAGACACAATGGTTCTAATGTTATATATCCTCCTGACTACCCGGAAAAAAAACAGTTTTGTGAATTTAGTATTTTGTCATGTCATTACATTGTTTAGAGCAGGGGTGGGCAAACTTGGCCCTTCCAGGCCACTTTCCTTCAGAGGTTAACTCCAACTCTAATCAAACACACCTGAACCAGCTAATCACTGTCTTCAAGACTACTAGAAGGCTACAGGCAGGTGAGTTTTATCAGGGTTGGATCAAACCTCTGCAGGAAAGTGGCCTGGAAGGGCCACGTTTGCCCATCACTGGTTTAGAGCATAAGAAAAAAATTGAAAAATAAAATGTTTGAAAAATGATATTTATGCCATGTCCTCTGTAGAAGACATTGGTACTTTAAAAAGTCCTGTTTTTTAAGAAATAAAAAGACATGAATAGACATGAAAAGGCAAAAACAGCGGGATTTTTGTTTTCAAGTGGGATTTTTTTGTAATCACAAATCAATTTTCATTTTTATACCGAACTTTATATAAAGACGATTCTCAACTATGTTTTTTGTAAAATGGCCATAAACAAGTTTTATATACAATGTATCTATAAACTGTATCTAATTTGCATATTAATGTGTTTTTGGGGCAACATAGAATGAACAAATAAGTGCAATAATGGGAGTAATAATTAGCAAGATTTTCACATTTATATCTAATATTTAATAGGAATATTGATACATAATTTGTTCTCTATTCATTTGTTGTGTCTCCCAAAATGTGTAATAAACATGCTTTAAGTCCTGGTGTCCTCTACAGTGAAATTGATGTCCTGTTTAATAACAGAAGGTCATATTTTGATTTGAAACCCCATAACATTTTCCTGAGATGTTGATTTATGACAAACAATTTGAAAATTAGTCAGATTTAAATGATAATTACAAAATATTATCATATTTCCATAAGGGTGTTAGACTTGATCACTAAATTAATGTCAGCCATTTTTAAAGACCAAGGAGAGGGAGTGGTGATAGTGAAACATTCAATCATTTGATATCTCTGAAAAGCCCTGAATGTGCTCTGTACAGGACATGCAGACTTAAAACTGTGGCATGTAACGTCGCAGAGAAATCACTAAAACATAATGTCCTCTACAGAAGACAAAACTCCATAGCTGGTAGTCAAGAGGATATAGATCTCTCTATAAGGCAAACAACCTTATGTCTCGCTATAGAGTGTGAAACTGAGAAAAACGACTTTAAAGATTTGTATTTGTCCAGACAAATTAATTATAGGTAGTAGGACTCTGGAAATCTGGCATTTAGATGTTTTAGTAATAAAAATGTTTTAGCTCAAACTTGATTTTTACTCCTATTTTGAAGTTATAGTACTCTGACTTTGCATTGTCGGCAAAAGGTGAGAAGTCACGCCAAGGCAAAAGGCAGTAACGGCCACATTATATACAATATTTGGTTGCTGATCACCATTTACAAAATCATTAGTAACACCTGTATAAAATCTAGTGATCATGGGCTGTCTCAAAGGATTTAACCAGTGCTGGGGGTAACGCATTACAAGTAACGCGAGTTACGTAATCAGATTACTTTTTTCAAGTAACTAGTAAAGTAACGCATTACTTTTTTAATTTACAAGAAAATATCTAAGCTACTGTATCAAAAAAGTAACGCCAGTTACTTTTTTTTCCCATTTATTGACTGACAAGTCTCCTGTCCCCATATTGGGAGAAATCGGGAGTACAGAGGCGTTGCGTGCGCTGTGTGAACATGATGTTACTGTAGTTCTAGACTAAATGTGAATGTGCATTAATTCATCCTACTCACAAAAAACAGATTATTTGCTATAAATAGAACTCCTTATATTAAAGACAAGCAAGCCCTGCTCATATTTAAAAAGTAATGCGAAAGTAACGCAAAAGTAATGTAACGCATTACTTTCCATAAAAAGTAACTAAGTAACGTAATTAGTTACTTTTTTATGGAGTAACGCAATATTTTATTGCTTAACTTTTAAAAGTAACTTTCCCCACAATGTAATGCATTACTTTCCATAAAAAGTAACTAGGTAACGTAATTAGTTACTTTTTTACGGAGTAACGCAATATTGTAATGCATTACTTTCCATAAAAAGTAACTAGGTAACGTAATTAGTTACTTTTTTACGGAGTAACGCAATATTGTAATGCATTACTTTCCATAAAAAGTAACTAGGTAACGTAATTAGTTACTTTTTTACGGAGTAACGCAATATTGTAATGCATTACTTTCCATAAAAAGTAACTAGGTAACGTAATTAGTTACTTTTTTACGGAGTAACGCAATATTGTAATGCATTACTTTTAAAAGTAACTTTCCCCAACACTGGATATAACATACAGTATTGTGACTGTATTCATTTTTTTCTGATCAAAACAACCAGACCAAATGTAAAACAGGCCACACACAGGTTATATTCATGTGTCTTATGTCGCTTGTCCACTGCGTGGTACGCCTCGGCTCGATTTGCGTTTCCACTGCAGTTTAGTATCGCTTTAGAGTGGGCGGGATTATTCACATGAGTTGCGCCGCTTCTACTGTCGCGAATCCTGAAAAACGTTTTCATTCTGCGTCGCCCCATCAAGCTCTCGCTGGATCCCCTCCTCTGCTATCAACGAGAGGAACATCTGTATGGAAAGCCAAATGGTTCAGAATTCGCATGCTTTTTACCGCCGTATCAATATTAAAATGCCGTTTTCATAACGCCGCCATACGTTCAATAAGCGCTGTTAGGCGATAAGTTAACGGCAGATATGGCAAGCCAAGAGGTTATTTACGCTATAGATAAATCGCGTTTACATACAAAACATCTGATAGCAGACGCTGTATTTAACAGCGTTTTAGTATTTGTAAAAAGTGCCGCTTTTAACGCCGCCCGGCTTGCCACAGGATGCCGTAAAAAACGCCGTTCTGATTGCACAAAAGAGTACGTTATTTACGGCGTTTTCCTGTTAAAGCTATCCCTAACTCTATTATTTGTCTAATCAAAGAAACTCTCTTTTATTCGAACCCCATGACCTTGTGTTTACCTCCACTGTTAATTGAAGATTGTGAATTTAAAAAAGGTCAACTTTCAAACAAAATTATTAGAAATATGTTTAACAACATTTCTTATCCTATAGTAGTCTACAGAAATTCAATTTCTTATAACTTCCAAAAAGATAACATTCATATTCTTAGAACTAAGTACACAAAATGTCCTTTATCTCCCAAAATTAAAGAAAATAATTTTACAATTTTAAATGGGATATATCCAACCAGTGAGTACTTAAGACTTCGATTTGGATTTGATTCCAATAAATGTATATTCTGTGATGACACTGAAACCACGGATCATCTGTTTTTTCATTGTAAATATGTGGATTCTTTATGGTCTGATATTCATGACTGGCTTTACCCAAAGGTACGTTACCTTGAAAGTTTCACTTTAAAGGACATTATCTATGGACTTGTAATGAACAATAACAACGATGATGTTCTGGTCAATAGCATCCTTATGCTGGGAAAATTTTATATTCACAAATCTAGGTTTTTGAAAGTAAAACCAGCCTTTTATGCATTTCATAATGAGTTTCTTTTGTATACAAAAGCCCTTAAAGTGATAAAAAAGAAAAATGCAATAATTCTGTTTTCTATTATTATGGATTATGATTTACAAGAAAAACCTTAGCCCCCCTTCAATTACTTTTTTTTCTCCCCTCTCTCTGTTCTCTCTTTTTTTGTTGTTGTTGTATTTGTATGCACATGTTCTGTATATTGTAATGTGAACATGTTTTGATATGGCCAAATTGTTTGTACATTAATGATTGCTAAAAAAAAAAATTACTGCGTTTTCCTGCTGATTTCCACAGCCAGTAATATTGAACTGCTCTCACCCAATCAATGATGAACAGAACCAGACCAGACTAATTTACCACAGATCATTTTAGCGGAAGAAGTGCCTGTGAACTGATAGGAAATATTTATGTACAAAGTAACTTTTTGTATATTTTCATCTCTACTAACATTGAATAGGCCGATTCCACATCTTTAGCATACTTTTTGCCTACAAACAATGAAACAGTATGATAAAAAACAATATGATTTTCCTTTATAGATTACATTATGTGAGCGAGCTAAGCGATTGTCCGCGCTGCTGTCGCCGCAGTCCTGACATAAAAGCATCTGCACGCTGCTGAAGTTATAAAAAGACACTGTTTTAAATGTATTGTAATATTTTTACTGAAGCTTCTCCAATATGCTATCCAATAACTGCGCTCAGACCCAGAGGATATGACTTGTTTAAGATGATCAGATCAAACCAGTTATTTTTTAATAATACCGAATCTGGGCTTGGAATATTTATTTATTTGAGTGACTCAAGTTTGACTTAACAACTAAAAAATCTAAATACGAACAAAAAGAAATAAAGAGAAATGACAAACAGTTTGATTTTATTATTATTATTATTATCATCATCATCATCATCATCACTAGCTTTTATTATTTCGTTCTGTCTGAAGAACGGAAAAACGAAAATTAAGATAGATTTCTCGTATTTTTTGTTCGTGGATAAAAAATGAGTTTATGCAAATGCATATATAATATATAAAATAATTATAAAAGGTAATAACATTTTGGATGTATTTAATTATAAATCTCTGTGTAATCTATAATAACATTAAATTTATTTCATATTTTCTCTATGCTAACCCTTCTTGGATATTAAGACACCTGCAATTTTGGCCAAATTATAGATATTTTGTGTGTGAATTTGCACATGCTATAATGTAAGCATCATTAATGACCCCTGTGTTTAATAAAATAAAAAAATAAAATAAAAAGATTGATTAGTGAAATTAAAGAATGATTTAATAAAAAATGAGAATGATTAGTAATTGTCTCTCATTGGCCTGATTAGCTAAAACCTAAAAGGTAACATTACAGTCTTAAGGCCTCTTCGCTTACATTTAAAAAATATTTAATACACTTTTTATCAACGTTTGCAATTAGTTTTTAAAAGGTAACATTACAGTCTTAAGGCCTCTACGCTTACATTTTTTAAAATTAACCATCCCATTATAGGCCGATATATTTTTTAACCTTTGTATTCCCATTTTTCTAACTTTATTAAATGTATGTCATATTTTGAGCCAAAACATTTAGATTTATAAACTTTTATCAAAATTTTTTATTAAATTCTATTAAAATAATAAAATACAATCAAGAAGAATAAGTTTCTTAATAATAAGAGGTGGCATTAATGCATTTAATAATAACGATGTTATGAGATTAATGTTTAAAATATAAAGTTTTGAATATAGAAATATTAAATGATTTAAATTACTCAATTTATACTTTAAAATGAAATTGAAACCGCCAGTAGGTGGCAGCATGTCACTGCCTTGTCACTGATTTTTTATTAAATTCTATTAAAATAATAAAATACAATCAAGAAGAATAAGTTTCTTAATAATAAGAGGTGGCATTAATGCATTTAATAATAACGATGTTATGAGATTAATGTTTAAAATATAAAGTTTTGAATATAGAAATATTAAACGATTTAAATGACTCAATTTATACTTTAAAATGAAAGTGCCAGTAGGTGGCAGCATGTCACTGCCTTGTCACTGAATCATTTATTTAATCGATTCCTTCAAACGGCTGATTCTTTAGGAACGAAGCAAGTGACTCTCATTATGAATGGATGATTAAATAATTGACTCACTAGATTTGTTCAAAAACACAGGTTCATTCAAAAACGAAACAGCTGTGTATAAAATCCAAAATGCATAAAACTGTTGTAGGTAAATTCAATTTCACATTTGCAAACTCCCTTTAAAAAGCTGTCACTCCTCTTAGTTCATTGCGATCTCACAAACTTCCATTTTAATTAATGAGGCTCCCTAAACTGCACACTGAATCTATTATTAAATCTTCTCTACACTTTGTTAGTAATAATGAATGACAAAAAAAAAGCAGTCTGCTTTCACGATCTGAGGCGCACTCATAAGCATTTATTGGCTGCAGTCTGCAGACCAGTTGGAAATGAAACGCCGTCCTCCCTCGAATTTCACTCCCCGGACTCCATCCCTTTAATCTCATTTACTATCCTAACTGCATGAGTTTTTTTTCAGATTTGTCTTTGTTGTCGATACTAATATAAAATATCTGGGGGAGACCACCCTAAGTCTGTTTTTTTTTTTTTTTTTACTTCTTATGGGGGGTCGCGGATCCCCCCAGCCCCCCTCAATTCGAGCACTGACTATCATTTCAGTTTATGTTATGTTTTTAAAAAGGAAAAAGAAAAAGTACCCTCAAAAGATTTGATCTAATAAGGTTAATAGTTTAGCGTCAAATAGGCTACATCACCAATATGGACATATTTGAATTTGTGCCTAATGAGAGAGGTAAGCCCAAATTTTTCCTTACGTTTAGTTTTAAATTAATTTGTTTTGGCTTGTTTATTGCTAAGCCTATATTATTACAGTATGTACTGCAATTATATTTATCCATTAGAATGATATATTTTTAAATTTAAAGATTTGTTGTAAAGTGAGGGCAACTAAAATATCCTATAGTGTTCATAATGTTGGTACATTATAACATTATTAGGCCTGCCGTTATTATTTCTAAAAATGCAGCTTTCCTAAAATAAAAATAAATAAAAAAATAACTGTATTGTTTTTTTTTTAAAGCATGCAGCAAACGAAAATATGCGATTAATCTGTTAAAATTTGTTACTGTGGGTTAACAAATTTACACGCTTGGCTTCAAAGATAGCAACAGAGTCTGGCCCAAATCTGGTTTACATTCACTTCTGGCTTTTTTTCAGTCTTGATTGCAAATGTTTTTTTATTTATTTATTTATTAATTTTTATGTACGATGGATAATTAAAACAAAAATCAGGCGTGTGTATTTATAACATCAATTACTAGGCCTACATTCTTTTTTTCAGAAATGTCCAGAATGTAATTTCCCCAATGGCAGGACTGTCTGATTTCCCTTTACAAAATAAAAGCCCTCCAAAAACTCAAATGACTGGTTTTGTCTTTGATTTTGAATAGCTCTATAAAGCTGAGAGCAGCGCATGTACCAGGCAGGTTGAACCAAGGAGCAGACATGCTGTCTCGGAGCAACGTCCCTTTGGAGGAGTGGACGCTCCACCCTCAAACGGTTCAGGAAATCTGGGAGATCTTTGGCAGGGCAGAGGTCGACCTCTTCGCCTCAGAAGACAACTCTCATTGCCCAACTTACTTTTTGAAGGACAGGAACGCATTGGCCCACGACTGGCCCAACCTCCTCCTTTGTGCTTTCCCCCCGATCGCTCTGATCCCGCAGGTAATCAGGCGAGTCAGGGAACACAGACACAAGCTTCTGTTAGTGGCCCCACTCTGGAGGAACCAGCACTGGTATGCAGAGCAGTACCAGCTGCTCTCGGCAGCCCCGTGGCCCATTCCCATGAGACGAGACCTCCTCTCTCAGGCGAACAGAACGATATGGCATCCCCAGCCCGGGCTGTGGGCTCTGCACCTTTGGCCTCTCGATGGGAGCTTGTGAACCTCCCCGAGAACGTGCTAAGCACAATTTCTCAGGCTAGAGCACCGTCTACAAGACGCCTCTATGCCCTTAAATGGTCTGTCTTCTCCGCCTGGTGTGTAGCCCGAGGCGCAGCCCAATCTCCTGTGACATATCTCTGATATTGTCCTTCCTGCAAGAGCTGTTGAATAAGGTTCGTTCCCCTTCCACGCTCAAGGTCTATGTAGTAGACATAACAGCCTCTCACGCTCCTATAGCTGGCTAATCGGTGGGCAGGAACAACCTAGTTGTTCATTTTCTGAAGCGGTCTAGAAGGCTCAACCCACCTCACCCCATCACCATCCCTACATGGGATCTGCCAACGGTGCTCTGAAGAGCCCTCCATTTGAGCCGCTACAGTCCATTGACCTTCGTCCCCTGATGCTTAAGACTGCTCTGCTACTAGCGTTAGCATCGGTAAAGCGTATGGGAGATCTGCAGGCACTATCTGTGAGCCCCACCTGCCTTGAATTCGGTCCCAACGACTCTAAAGTCGTCCTGAAACCAAGGCATATTTACATACCTAAGGTGCTCTGTACTCCATTCAGAGCACAGGTTATAAGTCTATTGGCGCTTCCTCCTTCGGAGCAAGACCAAGATTTGAATTTACTCTTCCCCGTCAGGGCATTGAAAGTCTATGTTGAGTTTCCACCCCGTTCAGGAAGTCGGATCAGCTATTTATATGCTTCGGTGGCGGAACCAAGGGTTCTCCAGTCACAGAGACTTTCCAAATGGATAATTCACGCTATTATGCTAGCATACTCTTCTTTGGGCCTTCAATGCCCCATGGGAGTAAGAGCCCACTCAACAGAGGCGTTGCCTCTTCCTGGGCCTGGTCTAGCGGTGTGTACATTGCAGAGATTATGCAAGGCTTGGCTGACCTCTCTGAGTTTGGGCCTACTGCCTCCTGTGGGGCTTCCCTGCAAAATACTTGATCCCTCTGGGAAACGGAGTTTCCGTTTTAGAGCTATCCAAATTCAAAGACAAAACTGGTCATATATGAGGTTTTGGAGGGCTTTTATTTTGTAATGCAACATCAGATCGCCCTGAAACTGGCTGAGGGACACCCTGGGGTACTGGACTATTAATCTGAATTGAAATTAGTCTGTGGAAACAGGGAGTTTCCTTTTTAGAGCTATTCAAATTCAAAGACAGAACAGGCAGAATATGAGTTTTGGGGTGCTTTTATTATGTAATGCAATATGCTGTCACGGCATTTGAGTCCACGCGCGTGCAGAATGAGCAGACCCAGACTAACAGGCTGGCACTGAGAGAATGGCCAAATTGCCCCCCTTGCCCTTGTCAATCATGGCCTCCTAATAATCCCCAACCACTTGATTGGCTCTATGACTCTCTTCTCCACCTGTAGCTGGTGTGCGGTGAGCGCACTGGCACCGTTGTCCTGTGGCTGCCATCGCATCATCCAAGTGGATGCTGCACACTTTAATGGACAGTAAAACAAAAGGCAGGATACCGTAGGCTATAACTCCAGGCCAGCACAGTAATATGACGCACGGCTAAACAAAGGCAGAGTACCGTAACAAAATTTGAGCATTCCAAAACAGTCAAAGAGCAGAAGTTATACAGTGTTCTGCCTTGGTTTCTCCAGGGCTTTTCGAAGTTATAGTTAATATAACCAATTATTTTCTCGAAAAAACAACTAAATTGACTCAAGATACATATCCACATAAACTCATTTTCGACCAAAAACAAAGTTATGGTCTTTTGTCTTTGCATGGCAGCATAGGTCCATAATTAATGATTTAGTGAGATTACATTATAAAATAATATTATAAGAGATTATATTATAAGAGATTATAAAAATATTTTCATTCTTTTCAAAACTTTTGTACCTATTTGATGGATGAAATCCAACTGCTCCAATCCATCCCTGCTGTATTTTTATAGCTTTGCAATCAGGGGCGGTGTTTCTGTATGGCAGAGTATGGCAGTCGCCATACCCTAGCCCAGTCAGATGTGCCGTGGAAAATCATCCAAACTTCATATCTCTATTTATTTCGTTATTATTTTAAATCAGTGCTATTGGTCTTCCTTATGTCTAAGGGTTTTACAAATATTTTTCCAATGACAAGCATTCAAAAGAGCTTGTCACTAATGCTCGCCAAATGTATTAAATGACAAGAAAACCTATAGTGCCCATATAGCTACAATAAAAGTTATAACCTGTAAGTTGATGAAAGAGTTTAATGCGATGCACTTGCTGCCTCCGATACAGTCGTTCTAATGACAGACAAGATCTTCGTCATTCGCTGATCAAAAAACAACTCCATTTGATCTTGATTATATATACACTGAACAAAATTATAAACGCAACACTTTTGTTTTTGCCCCCATTTTTCATGAGCTGAACTCAAAGATCTAAGACTTTTTCTTTGTACACAAAAGGCCTATTTCTCGAAAGAATTTCTGCACAAACTTTCAGAAACCGTTTCAGGGAAGCTCATCTGCATGCTCGTCATCCTCATCGGGGTCTCGTATATATATAATATTTTTCCTCTTTCTTTTTGTTTCCCTATATTTCAGTGCTTATGGTGTGCTGTTGTATATTTTATTTATCAAAACTATCATACAGATAAAAGCAAGACATAATTCATAAATTTAGAAAAGATGTTCAGATTTCGCAAAATAACAAAAACAAACTGAATGTCGCTGTTTCCTTTCCTATATCTTTAAAGAAGCACATTTTCTTTTTTTTTAGCCTAATATTTAAGTGAAATACATTTTGCGTATAGGCCTTAATTTTCTTTTTTATTTATGGATAATTTTATTAGGCCTATGTTTTATCTGGCCTTTGAATGGACATTTCAAATAAGCGTTTCTTTTCAGAATGATTTTTCCGTTTCTGGTTATGTTCCTGTAAAAATAGCCACTGCCATACCCTATGGTTTTGTGAAACGCTGCCACTGTTTGCAATACAGGCCTAGCGGAAGTATGGTTACACCCAACATTTCACTTTAAACCAGCGACGAATCATTTATCAATGGCACATAGAATAACAGGTAGGGCCTACTTCAGAATCATAATTTGTGTTATTACATACAAAAGTAATAAATAACCATCACTATCAGCTTATGAATGAACGCAGTACAGAAGAGCTGTTTGACCAATCAAATGAAAGGGGCGTTTCAATTAAATATTGAAGCCATCAGCCGAACCGATCTCTTATTTTTTAAGTTTACAAATTGTGAACCACATACCAAATAAGATATGTTGAAGCAAAATCAAATTTTTCGTTTATTAAACAAAATACATTTTTGGTTCATACAGAAAAAAGGAAAAACGAAAATATTGACCGGTTTTTACCATTTTTCGTTTGCCAGATTGAATGGAATAATTGAATGATCGGATGATACACAATCATTTACACATTTACATTTAAATCAATACTGGTCTGTGCTCCACTACAGAGCTAAACACTTTGGCTCCGCGCTGTCTGCATTGCGCGCACACTTATAGATCAGTGGTCACATGGCTTTGCCACACAGACTTTGATATGTCAGCTTAATAAAACAGGCGATGTGCCAAAGATGTAGGCTAGGGGGGTAGCTGTGGGTGCAGATTCAAAATAAAGTCATATCATGATTATTAGATAAACTAATATTTCACGTGCAGATTGCTGAATTTATGCCTACACAGAAGCCCTGTCTAGGCTCTTCCCCATATGGGCTATTAGTTAGACATTCATTAGTCTGTTTGTTTGATGAGAAAGTGATGAAATATAGTTGCAATAAACGCGTTAAGAATCCACACAAATGTAGCAGTGGTGGACTGTTATTCTGTTGTGCGGAACTGCTGAAAAACTGATGATGGCATGGTTTAAAGTTTGGTTGACCAATCAGTGGAAAGGGGTATTTCATTCCCACCCACAAGCTGTTTATTAATTGTCTAGGCCTGAATGGAAAAATGAAAAATCAAGCGTAAATCTTTTTTAATTAAAATTTTTTTTTTTTTTTAACTATTTTTCGGTTTTTAATATAAAATAAAAAAACAAATGGATGGAAGATACCCTGATTATACACAGACCCTTCATGTAATTACTGTCTCATCCTAATATTTTAGTTAACAAAAGTGTGCCACAACATGCAACATTTTCGTGCTGTTCGGGTTTCATCCTAATCCAGGACTTGACAATGAAAGGCCAAGAACTACAACAATGACATTTGATTGACATTTTGGAAAATGTTTACGGCAAGTCTTTGACCATACATGTAATATATATGTTTCTGAACAACTATGCTATGCAGCTATCAGTTTCTTTCTTTTATCCATATACTTACGTGTTGCCAAATTTATCTCTGCTGAATACACAGAGTCCTGGTCACTGTAAACTCTACATGTGTATCGTCCCTCATCTTCAGCTCTCAGATTGTCCAGACGGAGGGAGAAGTTTCCATGTTGAATCTGATCAGTAAAGAAATGAGCTCTATCATGATAATCCTGCGATTGTTTCTCTGCTCGACTCTCACCATCTTGATACAGATGAACCAAAGTCTCTGAGTCTGTTCTTCTCCATTCCACCTTCAGATTTTTCTTTAATAAGAGTTTGTCAACACAACAGGGCAAAACCACTGAAGATCCCAGAGGAAAAAAATTGTTTAATTGCTGCACAAATAAACCTGAAAAATAAATGTTATTTCTAATGTTGAAAAATGTTTGCATGTTGCCTTCAAGTAACAAAGGTTTCATATATTTAATTTCATATACAGAGATGCAAAAGAACTTGATTCCTGATTATCTAATGCTACACATTTACAGTGTCATGCAGTTACGGTCTACAGCTCTGTACTTTAATGGATAGTTCACTCAAAAATTAAAATTTGCTGTTAATTTACTAGCCTTCAGGCCATCCAAGATGTAGGTGACCTTTTTCTTCAGCAGAAAATTAAAGAAGATTTTTATCTGAAACTGTGGTCCTTTGTGATTCATATAATGCTCGTCAACGGTTACAATCTTTTGAAAGTTAGAAAAAAACACAAACAATCAAAACTAAATTAATATGTTTGGCACCTCTTGATACATTGAGGTCTTAGGAAGCGAAACAATCAGTCTGTGCAAAAAACTGAACATTATTTACTGCATTATTACATTTGATCCACATCCTCAGGCAAATGCTTCAGAGTGGTGACCAGTTTGCAAAAGAATAATTATTTTGAATCGGTTCTTTTTTTAGTGAATTAGATGAACCCAGACATCTAGAGTCATGTCTGGTTCATGGACAAATCATTATTTTGAACCAGTACTTTTTAGTGAACTGGATGAACCAGCTGAATCATCCAAAAGAGTTCGTGGAATTACAGAAGCTACTCAATCAAAACTCATTTTTGGATGTGCCCGACAGTCACTCTGAATCGAAATGAGCTGATATACAGGTGTATATGATCCTATGATGCTTGTTTTTGCCAGCCCATTCAGTGCTCCAGTTCCTCCAACAATCACTGAACTGAGCAAACAGTTTTCACTTCCAGCCTTCATGAATAAGTATATATCAATTATAAATGATTAAAAACAAGACTAATAGTAGTTTTTAAGATTGATGTCGTTTGGAATTGGTCAAATGTGCTTGGAAAAAAATATGATCAGAATATCAACTTGCATAATTATGCATGCACTGTATTTTTCCTCTTCTGCTGTTGAGGTAATGCAAGGAATGTTGCGATTGGTTGTCAAGGCAGCCAATCAAAATTTAGCAGCCTCGTCTCTGATTGGCTGGAATTATGGCATATTGTAACGCTGGGTTGTGTTGAGCAAGCGAGCTGTTGGCATTTAGAGAGCACTGAGGGCGGGCATCAGATGAGCAAACTAGTGAAATGTTGCACGCGCAAAAGAGAAGGTCTGCACACATCAAAAAACTTATTTTAAATGCAAAATTAATTTTCGTGCGCTCGAAATACTTTCTTCTTTGCGAGACAAACATTTTCTCCACAAAACTCAGTTCGCGCGCGTGCAAAACACACTTTTACATGCTCAAAATATGATCTTTCGCACGCAGAATTGTGGCAGAGATGTAATCCCATAGTTTCATTGCGGAGCGATGGGAAAAAAAATCAACGCACAGGACGAAAAAAAATCCTTGCTATTTCATGCCGCGAACAATCACGCCTGGTGAGAATAGCCCCATAGGGATCTATTGTTTATATTCAAAAGCGTCATTGCACCAAATTTTCGCGTTCAGTGTTAAAAGGCCTTAAGCCGTTCTCTCAGCCTGGTTAGACTGATATGTTGACTGGTTTTAGGGGTTTTAAATTTGAAATCTTATTAACTGGTTAAGCTGGGAGATGGTCGATAACAACTGAGCAGCTTGGTGAGTCTGGGAAAACAGCTTAAACAAGTGGAATGACTTACATCATGTCCAAACTTATAGTAAAAAGAAGCTTTACATTGCCAAGAATTAGTAACATTTTTTAGATTTATACTCATTTACATACATATAAAAACACATTTAAAAAATACAGTTTTCAACTAAAAATGGAAAACATTTTAATGAGTTTTGGTCATTCATTTACACAACAAGGGCATTTTGGGGGCCTGAAAATGCATAATTTTGAAAATGGACACTGCCCCCTAGAAGAGAGCCAATAATGATTTTGTCTGAGCTATGAATAAAATATAAAAATTAATGAATTCACATTTTCTCATTTAATTTGTATTATCTTATTATTTTAGTGGTTAGAATAAGTATGTTTTGGGCTAACGTTAAATTAATTATTTAAGCCCCACATCCTTGCCAGTAGTGTTGTTTTCGTCAACGAAAATTATGACTAAATATAGTCGTCAACGAACCTTTATCACGTGACGAAAACGAGACGAGACGTAAATGCTGGTCATGTGACGATGACGATAATTAAATGTACAATGCAATATCGTTGACGGATAAAAACGAGACGAAATGTGGCTTACAAAATAAAAACTATGCTAAAATGTCTCTTCATTTTCGTTGACCAAAACGAGACGAAACGAAATGTTATAACGTTATTTCGTCTCGTTATTATTATTATTTTGCAGTATTTCTGTTTCCTGTGTCTC
>NW_015507050.1:57899-61342 GCF_001515645.1 Sinocyclocheilus grahami
TTGGGAAACACTGATTTAGAAGACGAAAACCAAACAAAGTTAAGTCTGACACAGAGAAAGGGACCGATGGCCGGCCAGCCGGGGTTCGTCTTTATTTAAATTTATGTGTGTGTACTTCTAACATGTTTGGTTGGTAAAATAAATGTTGTAAATTCAAATCAGAGCGTCTTCCGTGTCTGGAATGGATGTATTCTTGAGTCTATAAGGTAACAATAATATAATAAGATAACCTTGTTTGAAATGGGTTTGGCTAAAATAAAATTTTGGTTTCGTCTATACTACTAGGTACTTATACTATATTGACTGGGTTAAATAGAATTGCATTTCTAAAAAGAGACTAAAATACCATTTTCATTGACTAAAACTAGACTAGACATAGACTAAATGTCATCAGTTTTCGTCGACTAAAACTAGACTAGACTAAAAAGAGTATGAACGTGACTAAAACTAATAAAAACTAAAATGACAGTTTCACACAAAGACTAGACTAAAACTAAAACAGGCCACCAAAAACAACACTACTTGCGAGTCACTAATGATTCTCAACTTGAGAGGACATGAGAGGACTCTTTTCGTTATTTTCCCGCTTTAGCAAGTTAACAAATATTCATTGTTTTTTTTATAAGCCCGCTAATAAAAATGTGGTGGACTGAGTCATTTCTGGCTGAATTGGACAGGCGAATATAAGCTATGGCCTTGAGTGTGGCATGTGATGCAGTATTCAGTTTAAGCATGTACGCAAGCCTTAAGGTTCACCCTCGGCTTGTGACAGCTGAAGTGGATCTTGTGGATCGCATCGCCGATTACTCTTGAGAAACTTAAAGGTTAATTCACCCAAAAATGAAAATTAGGCTGCGTTTTACTCATTCTAGGTGTATATGACTTTCTTCTTTCAGACGAATCCAGTCGGAGTTGATCTTTCAGGGAGCATGACGTATGAAGTCAGTGCTGTGCATGCGCCGGTCAGTCTTGTGAAAACCAACGTTTGTTTACAGGATCAAAGGAAGCAAAGTTTTCTTACTTTAGCAAAGGAAAACCAGTCTCCTCTTGGCTTATATCGAAATTCTCTGACATTCTTCTTTACAAATCCTCGTTTTGTGCTACTAATTTTTGACCGTTGTTTTGTTTTGATCTCTCCGCTGCGTTTCCACGTGCGTCACTTCTGAGCGGCGCATGCGCAAAGCCAACCTCATACGTCATTCCCCCGGAACTGCTTCTGCTTACAACAGTGAGCGCAAGGCAAGCTAGATTCAAGTGACTATTAAAATTATATACTTATATAAAGATTCCTAAATGCATCTATTTCGGAAGGCCAAATAAAGTGCTTTTGCTTTCGCCTAGAAACACACAGCGTCTCCCTGACATGGCTGCTTCAACACTAACTGCAGTTACTGAAACCACGCCTTCTTTCTTTGCGTGAACATTTGGGCGGCATTATGCAAATATTTCCACATAGTAAGGTGGAGATGTGTGGGTCGTGTTAGAACGATCCGTTTTAGGGGGCATGGCAGAGTCTTAACTTTGGTTTTGAGACTTTAGTCTTTGCAACTTCAGGGATCTTATCTATGCACAATCAGCTTGTAACACTTCAAAGAGAAAGGAAAACTTGAAATCGCATCATATGACCCCTTTAAGTACTTTTGGACTGAAGCAATGCAACACCCGCTGAATGACATTAAACAGCTTGAAAGATCAAAGACAATTTTTAATATAACTCCGACTGGATTCGTCTGAAAGAAGAAAGTCATATACACATAGGATGCCTTGGGGAGGAGTAAAACACAGCCTAATTTTCATTTTTGGGTGAACTAACCCTTTAAAGATGAAGTAGGCTACGGAAGGACAAATATCCAAACTTTTTCAGACTACTGCAGTTTGCACTCATGCTGCCCATTGGTTCAGCTACATCAGAAAGCTAACCCTTTAAAGATGTAGTAGGCTACGGAAGGACAAATATCCAAACTTTTTCAGACTACTGCAGTTTGCACTCATGCTGCCCATTGGTTCAGCTACATCAGAAAGTTTCTCAGTTATGAGGAGAATCTGGCTCTGATCTTCAGTGGCACAGGACAGATTCTCAGATCTTTCTTTACTGCACATAGAGAACGATTTGAATGAAAAACTATCAGAAGAGAAGATATAGTGAAATAAAGACAGTGGTTATCTACGCAATTCAGAAAAAGAAGCAGCTTTTCTGCATTATGCATGTTTTTATGTTTTTTTAATGTATTTTTTAATGTTGAATATATGTTATATAAATATATGAAATGTAGAACATATAAAAAAAGTGTTCGTGGCTCGTCTGCTAGTGGGTGCCCCCCTAAGCATAAAAGTGAAACTCCACCTATGTTTACCAGCCTAAAACACTGAACTTTTTTATAAAACATCACAGAGTGAAAGATGAATTATACCAAAATATCATATTTTGATTAAATGCACAGGCTTTTCATTTAAATAATGCTACAATTATGGTAGGTTTCATTATTATTTGGCTATTATTATTTTAGATTGAATAATAGTCAAAATAGTTTTGGGCTGCAAACCTGCAGTTGATAACCACTGAATTACAGCTGATAAGAATATTTTCCTGTTATATACATACCTTTAGTAGGTGACCTACTGTAGATCAGACAGCAGAGCAGAAGAGCAGATCCAGATGCAGAAATACAGAGAAGCAATACCATTATGCTTGAAACAGAGAAACCTGTGAAACACAAACAGTTACTGAAAAAAAGAGGAACAGTATTCTGTAACATACCTAGTATATTGCCCTTAGAAAATTGCATTTCTACTAATTTTGTGACATTTTGTCAAATGTTCACATCGCGAGCATGAATGTTAATCACAGGAAATGACATGCATCTACTTAAGGGACCAAATAATCTGTCTGATAAACCTGAAGAATATCCAGTTACTGTTTCTTTATATTTGTTACAGGGTTGACAAGACGTGAGACGTGCGGATCCATCTGCAAGCTTTTATTTAAGAGACATGGTCAGAAACAGGCAAGGGTCAGACAATGGCAACAGGTATATAGAGGGCAAGACACAAGATTAAACCTAGGGCTAGTGTGGGTCTATGGAAAAACTAGACAGGCTCCGTAGAGTAGCTATCGTTATGAGAGTGATAAACGCTATACAATACTCGGCCCCAAATGGTTGTATGAGTGAGTGTATAAATAGTGAGTGTGTGATATGAAACAGCTGTGTGCAATCAGTGCTGTGTGCAATCAGTGGAGCAGAGGACCACCACGGCGGAGCAGCGGACCACCAGAGCCAGACAGACCACCACGGCGGAGCAGAAGGAACAGGAAACCCCCCCGGTGAACCACACAGGCCAGGAGACCATGGCGGAGACTGTAACAACGAGAGAGCAGAGACAGACAACACAGACAGAACACTGGGGTTGATAGACAAGGCTGAGCGTTCAGAGGCAGCCTCCTT
>NW_015507050.1:61739-62307 GCF_001515645.1 Sinocyclocheilus grahami
GGCCTCCTTGGCCGGAACAGAACAGGCAGAGAGTTCATAGGCGGCATCCTTGGCCGGAACAGGACAGGCTGAAAGTGCGTGGCTGGGCGTCACCACCACGCAAGGAGCTGAAGCGAGCACCACCGTTTCGGGAGGTTCTGCAGCATGCGCCGCCACCTCTGAAGAGACTGCAGCGGATACCATGGCCTCTGGGAGCACAGCAGCGAACACCGCTACCTCGGGAGGTTCTGCAGCGTAAGCCGCCACCTCTGGAGATGTTGTAGCCGGTGCTGCTGCCTCTAGCAAATCGGCAGTGGAGTACGCGGCCCAGATACACAAAGCAACCCCCCATATGGGAAGTGCTGCAGACAGGGGAATGAGTTCATGAACAGAAGGGTTAGAGTGGGTTTGGGGATACCAGCTGTGCGTGCAGACACCAGCGGTGCATCCCTCACACTGGATACCAGACTGGGATACCGAAGGGCTGACCTTGAGAATCTGGGTGCAACAGACAGGAAGTGACAGGATTCTGAGCGAACAGACGTGATGTGACGTGACTCTGGATGATCAGCTGTGATGTGACGTGACT
>NW_015507050.1:62785-66907 GCF_001515645.1 Sinocyclocheilus grahami
AAAAACTCTATCAGAAGACAGTCTGGTAGATCAGCATAATGTGGTATGGCTAGAAATTCTCTAATATAGTTCTCCAGCGATCGCGGGCCTTGTTTAAGGGCTAATAATATTCTTGCAGTGTCCATACCTGGCCAATGTCCACTTTAATAGCTACTGGATCTTTGTGTGGCCGAGTATGCTGTTACGGGGTTGACAAGACGTGAGACATGCGGATCCAGCAGTAAGCTTTTATTTAAGAGACGTGGTCAGAAACAGGCAAGGGTCAGACAATGGCAACAGGTATATAGAGGGCAAGACACAATAATAAACCTAGGGCTAGTGTGGGTCTACGATCGGCGAACAGAATCAACAGGGCGAGACTAGAGGGATAAATCCAGGTACAAGGCAAAGGTCCAGGCAGGGGCAAACAGTATCCGAGTAGGGCAAGACGAGAGGGGGAATCCGAGATACACAGGCCAAGATCAGGACACGAGAAAACAGACAAGGCAAGACTAAAATAAGACTATGGGAAAACTAGACAAGCTCCGTAGAGTAGCTATCGCTATGAGAGTGATAAACGCTATACAATACTCGGCCCCGAATGGTTGTATGAGTGAGTGTATAAATAGTGAGTGTGTGATATGAAACAGCTGTGTGCAATCAGTGCTGTGTGCAATCAGTGCAATGAATGATGGGATATGTAGTCCGGGGTGCTATGCAACAGTGTGTAGTGCGAGAGTCAATGAAAATGGAAAGGGTGACCTCTGATGGCTAGCAGACGTTAGTTCATGGACCGGATACGTAACAATATTAGACTTTACTTTAGGCAACAACATGCCACTGCTACTTTAACTTTTGATCTCAAAACACAAACTTTTGATCTCAAAGCACAATTAAATTCTGCTTAAGTAATTATAGTTAAAGATCTCTATTTTTCATGCAAGTGTGAAAATGTATTTAAGGAAAAAGAAGGATAGGCTTTTTAGTTAATTTACTAGGGGTTGTAAGGGAAGATGCTTGTTGAGGTGCTTTGGAAATTAAACTGAAAAAATATTACTACTAATTAAAAATATAATAGTATGATAGGTTCATCATATATATGTTACTCACCCAGTCTCTCCAGTTCTGCTGTTGCATTGGCTGAAAGATCTCCAGCAAACACTAAACACATGTAAACTCCTTTATCCTCAGTTCTGACACTCTTTAGTCTGAGAGAGAAGTTTCCTTTGGGGATTTCAGCAGTGAAGAACTCAGCTCTGTCGCGGTATTGCTCATATGCTACCTCTGGAAAAGTCTCATTGTTTTGGTAGAGCAGAACCAGAATACCTTCATCTGTTTTCCTCCATAAAACCTCTTCAATGTGTTCAGGTGTGATGTGAGAGTCTACAGTGCAGTTCAGAGTGACGTCCTCACCCACAGATGCAGATATGGACTCATCTGAGCCTGATACTAGCAAACGCTCTGAAAGAATAAGACTGGTTAAATACCATAGAGTATATATCATGTAATTTCATTGAAATTTTCACCAGAATTTAAGCCTCACACTCACCAACATCTTTTATCTGAACCACAGTTTCACCAGAATCTTGCTGACAGTAAACTCTACATGTGTATCGTCCCTCATCTTCAACTGTCAGATTGTCCAGACGGAGGGAGAAGTTTCCATGTTGAATCTGATCAGCAAAGAATTGAGCTCTATCATGATAATCCTGCTGCTGGACCTCTGGTCGACTCTCACCATCTTGATACAGATGAACCAAAGTCTCTGAGTCTGTTCTTCTCCATTCCACCTCCAGATCCTCCATTAGTAAGCGTTCATCAACATAACAGGGCAAAACCACTGAAGATCCCAGAGGAGCAACCAGAGGAGCAGAGGGACCATGCACAATGAAGCCTATAAAGTAAACAAACTTTATTCATTAAATACTTGGCTGTTTAACTTGTTTCAACAATTCCAATGTTACATTACGTACGCACCAAAGAAATCATTAAAAAAAACATAATAAATTACATAAAATGTGTAAAAAATAACTCCTCTTCAACAACTGAGCACAATGCCCCATTACCACACCATTTCATCTCAAACGTTAATAGATCCTTTGAAGACTTCTTTGAAACAAAAATCAATCAACACTCGTGATTTCACCAAATTTAAAAACCATTACCACCACATCTTCACCAGACAATCTTTCAACCTTACTTTTCCTGCTCATATAAATGGCAAAGTTCAAAATCTGACATGTAAACCTATTACCTCTAACAAATTTAAAACCAAGAATACAAATTCTCATAGAAAACAATTTGTTAAGTGAGGTAGAAAAAAGTCTTCCAAAATTCAAGCTCAAGTTTCAAGTTTAATTTAATTATAAAGCACATTTAAAACAACCTTGGTTGACCAAAGTGCTGTACAAAATGATGTACTGTAAGTCCATCACCCAAATTAAAATAGACATGCACAGGACATTGAAAGCACAATAATACTATAATACATATAGACTTTTAAACTAGACATTATAGTTGCTGTTTTGATAGATAATGGCAATGTATTCCATAACTTGGGTCTACTACAAAAGCTCTATCACCCCTGCATTGCAGTCTACTGTAGATCTGGGTACCAGTAGAAATGAATGGTCTGTGATCTGAGTAATCTGACAGGATTGAAAATTAAGAATAAATGTTTCAGTCATGTTCAGTCAAAACAGTTTCTCTTTTTGAGCAGAAGGGTCAATCAACAATGACTTCAGGATTAAGAACTTAAATAAAAGCATTAACCGCAATGACACAGTGAAGTAGTGTCCACTGTATATCACCTGCCCTTTTAGATAACGGTGTCTTACAGCGACCTCCATTCAGGTTTCACATTCTTTTCTACACCCAATTCTTTACGCCAAGGTGTGTCAACTTTATCATTCAGTATCTTTTTATTAAAAACTTTAACACACATTTTATAAAAAATCTTTGCCAGTAGCTGTATTGTAGATAAGTCCAAGCACAAGGGTTTTTCAGCATCTATAATAGGTCCCTTACAACCATCTAATATAGGTAACAAGGTAAAGAAAGTAAAACAGTCTTCTGAATTGGGGGTGTTTACTCTTACATGACTGCCCATCAGTAGATGTTTTTCTTAAATGCAGCACACTCTTAGGGACCCAATGCAAGTTATTCCAAAAAAGTTGACCAAAATACCTTGAATTTCTGCTGTAAGTTGAGGGAGGATCCTAACAGGCCAGCCTATGCCAAAGACTGAAAGTTACTAAATTATTCACAATTAATATTCTTCCTTTGTATGACATATTTGGTATTAGCCATTTCCATTTATCAAGTCTACCTTATCAACAACCCTTTCTCAATTTTTCTGAATGGATATTTCATCTTCAAAATACACCCCTAAATACTTAAAGGGGTCATAGGATGCCCATTTTACACAAGTTGATATGATTCTTTAGGGTCTTAATGAGAAGCCTGTAACATAGTTTGGTTAAAATTTCTCAATGGTAGTGTAAAAACACCTTTTTTACCCTGTCAAAAACAGCTCTTTTCAGATCAAGCCGTTTTTGTAGCATTTTCCTTTAAATGTTAATGGGGTCTGCTGACCCCGCCCCTCTCTTCTGAGCTACTCTCAGAGAGACGGTTTACTTTAGCCACATTCATCGTGAAACTTGCTAATTAGCACATTATTAGGAAAGGCGATTTGCAAAGATTCATTACAAAACATTATACTCACTTCTTCTGTAGATGAGGCTGGATCATGAATGATTCACGCGAACATAGATGCATTTAGGCAGATCGGGGGCGCATTCCCTTCAAAAACAATGTAATCCACTGCGTCTTCAGTGGCTCAGATGTCGGGAGTAAACGACAACTGCTATGTTCATTATTACATCCAACAACAAAACACCTCAATCGCTTAGGAGTCATTCTTGTCTACATCTGCTCCGGCGGTGAAACAATGGCGGACTGATGACAGCTCACTCACAGCGGGTCTAAGGTAAGACACCAGTCCAGTCTAGGGATGCTCCGATCCGCCTTTTTCGCCTCCGATACCAATTCCGATACCTAGGGTTCAGTATTGGCCGATACAGATACCGATCCGATACCAGTGAAGTTTTTTTCCCTCATTTAAATAAATGTCGCATTTATATA
>NW_015507050.1:67199-102763 GCF_001515645.1 Sinocyclocheilus grahami
CATTCAAATGAACTGAAAAATATCACAGATCGCTTGACGGAGAGTGAAACTCTGAAGAGCTCAGTCAGAGTGTTCTGTGAGTGAAAATCTATATCTGCTAATCATACACTCAGCCTCCAACTCACACACTGGCAAGTAAAATCTGAGAACTGATTAGCCATTGGCTAATATTAGACATAATTTAGTCGCCCAGAGTGAAGATTTAGTTGCATATACGAGTGATTTAATCGCAATGTAGAGGGTTGACAGTCTATGAGCACGAAGCCGCTTCGTGTTAAAAAGTGCAAAGCACAAAGGGAAGAGAAATTGATGCGTAGTGTATTATATCTGTGCAACAGTTATGAGCCTTTCTTTTAACAGTTTTAAATTTCAGTTACTGTGCACGTTAAAAACAATTTTTCTACGCCCGTGTTCTGTTCTCCGATTGCACACATCCGGTAGCAAGTAACAAAACATTAAACTCCGGCAAGAAGATACACTATCGGAGCCGATACCCGATATGAATATCGGATCGGCGCATCCCTAGTCCAGTCTGTGCTGAAACACTACTGTCAATCAAACTATCGTGGGAGGGGCCTGTCTGTGTGACGTCACACAGACAGGCATCTGAGATTGGCTCGATTTGAGAAAGGGGGAATCATTTAACCAGATAAAAAAAAAAAAACACTGGGGGGATTTTTATCATTATAGGGGGGTTGTGTACACACACTGCCAACACACGTTTCAGTTCTAACAACTTGTAAAAGTGCATGTAGCATCCTATGACCCCTTTAAAACCTCCTTTTCCCCAGTTCAAACCATCAGGAAGGCTTGGTTTCTCTTTTGACCAATTTCCGATTAAAAGTGCTTCACTCTTGACTTGTTCCAATTAATTTTTGCTGATTATTAAACTTTAAAATCTTCTAAAACTTCCATTAAAACCTGCACATCATTTTGTCCATTAATTAAAACCACCACATCAACAGCATAGGCAGACAAAGTGATACTGTTTTTTTCCAAATAGGTAAGTTTAGACCACACATTTTTTCTCTTAGCTGTTGCAACAAATGTTCTATAGCAAATTGATCCTATTCCATCTCATCTCCTTCCAGCCATTTCTCCTGCAGTTGTACCTGCACTCACTCACATCATTAACATATCCCTTCACACTGGTGTTTTTCCCTCAACATTTAGACAGACTAGTATAACCCCACTACTGAAGAAACCCACCCTTAACCCATCTCTTTTAGAGAACTACAGACCGGTTTCCCTTCTTCCTTTCATTGCAAAAACACTTAACGAGCTGTGTTCAACCAAGTCTCTGCCTTTCTCACACAGAACAACCTCCTTGACAGCAACCAGTCTGGTTTCACAAGTGGACATTCAACCAAGACTGTCTTGCTCTCAGTTGTTGAAGCCTTAAGACTGGCAAGAGCGGATTCCAAATCTTCAATACTTATCTTGCTGGATCTGTCCGCTGCTTTTGACACGGTTTACCACCAGATCCTCCTGTCAACCCTATTGGCAAAGGGCATCTCAGGAACCGCACTCCAGTGGTTTGAGTCTTACCTCTCAGAAACTCTACCTCTCATTCCATCCTGATGATCCGACGATAGCTGCTCGCATCTCAGTTTATCTAACAGGCATTTCTTGCTGGATGAAGGACCTTCACCTGCCAAGTCAGAACTGCTTGTGGTTCCAGCAAACCCACCATTTCATCACAATTTCACCATCCAGTTAGGCACATCAACCATAACTCCTTCAAAAACAGTCAGAAACCTTGGAGTTATGATTGATGATCAGCTGACTTTCTCAGACCCCATTGCTAAAGCTGTCCGGTCCTGCAGATTTGCTTTATTCAACATCAAGAAGATCAGGCTCTTTCTTTTGGAACATGCTTCACAACTCCTTGTTCAAACTCTTGTTCTGTCCAAGCTGGACTAATGCAATGCTCTCTTGGCAGGTCTTCCAGCCAGTTCTATCAAACCTTTACAATTAATCCAGAATGCGGCAGCAAGATACATTTTTAATGAGCCAAAAAGAATGCACGTCACACCTCTGTTTATCAATTTGCACTGGCTACCAATAGCTGCTCGCATAAAATTCAAGGCATTGATGTTTACCTACAAAACCACCACTGGCTCTGCACCCCTTTACCTAAATTCATTACTTCAGAATGATGTGCCTCTAGAAGCTTGCGTTCTGCAAGTGAACGTTGCTTGATTGTGTCATCCCAAAGAAGCACAATATCACTTTTACAGACTTTTAAATTAAATGTTCCCTCCTGGTGGAATGACTTGCCCAACTCAATCCGAGTCCTTAGCCATCTTCAAGAATTGGCTAAAAACACATCTATTCCATCTTTATTTGACCCTCTAACTCTAGCACTCTCTATTCTAATTCTATTCTTAAAAAAAACACTTGTCCCTTTTAGACTTGCACTATTCATTTGCTGCTTGTTTTCTTAAAAAAAAAAAATTCTAATCTGTTTGTATTCTATCTGTTTTCTTTTCATTTATTATACAATTAACAAAAGCAAAAAATACCTCTAAGACTAGCTTGCTCTATTCTATTCTGTTTTCTTTTTTTATGTATTATATTATTTTAAAAAACCTTGCTACGTGTACTACTAAGCTAACTGAGACTTGTTATAGCACTTGTATATCATTGCAATGTATACTTGCATTGCTCTTTTGTTGATTTTGATTGCTTCCATTGTCCTCATTTGTAAGTCGCTTTGGATAAAAGCGTCTGCTAAATGACTAAATGTAAATGTAAATGTAAGTGAATATAACATTCCAGACAAAGAACAACCTTGTTTAATACCCCTACAGACCTTAAAAGGAGTGCTTAAGCCACTATTTATCTTCAGTACACTCTCAACATCACCATAAAGCACTTTCACGTCATCAATAAAATCCAGACAGAATCCAAAAGCTTCTAATGTTCTCCGCAAATAAGGGTGCTCAACCCTATCAAAAGCTTTTTCTTGATCTAGTGAAATAAGTCCAAGATTAATATTGAGCAATTTGGAGACATCAAAAATATCCCGCATTAGGGTAATATTGTCAAAAATTTACCTTCCCATCCCGGGACACAATAAGTCTGATCTGGATGCACCACCTAATCTATTACTTTTGATAACCTATTAGCTAAAACCTTAGAAAGCAATTTATAATCGGAGCAAAGGAGCGAGACAGGACACCAGTTCTTAATTTCTGAAGTATCCCCTTATTTGGAGGAGAGTAAAGACCACTCTACGGCTACTCACTGGCAACCTGCCTGAGGTCAAACTGTCATTAAGTACCTGCAAAAGATCCTCCCCTACCTCGGTCCAAAAACAATTTATTAAATTAAACCAGAAGACCATCAATTCCTGGCACTTTTCCAGAATCCATGCCTTGTAGGGCCTTATGCAACTCCCCTAGGCTTAACACTAGAACCGCCACGGGGTAAATTTTACCCATGGCTGTTTTAAAAATGTACATAACAGATTTAAAATAAAACATTCAAGTCTCCCAATCATTGACTTTTGCTAAAATTATGCAATTTACAATCCAAAGTTGTTAAAAATTATTTAGATAAAACCAGATCAAAAAACGGGGCATTTATACCTATAAGCGCAAGCGGGTCAAATTCACCCACCTAAATAATGCATGTATTTTCGCGCTGTCATTTTCTTGCCGCTTATGTTTTAACATTGTACATTTCTAGGCAACACCTTTCACTCACTGGTTTAGCGCTTATCAGTTTCATAAATAAAGTCAAAATGACTAAAAAGGCGTTTTATGGAAGGTAGGTATTAGAAACACTAAATGCCATGAGTGATGGAGAGTCTGATGGTAAGTTATGCGTCCTGGGTCGGCTCAGCATCTGACGGCTCATCTGACAGTGATCCATATCATATTTATTTCAATTTATGTTTTAGCCTAACGTTACTCTAATTGGTCAAATTTTGGTTTAATTATTTAATTTTTGTCTTGCCATATCGTTTATTGTTCGCTACTGTTCTCTATTCTAGTCTGGCCGTTTCCTGAAGAAGAAAAAAATCTGATCTATATGATGTAATGAATAAAATCATTTTTTGATTACCCAAAGTTTAATGGTGTTGTTCTCTTATTCAAATTATATATGATATAACTAAACAAATTAATAAATATTTAGGTGAAGCTGTGAGCTTGAATTTTTCATCGCATCATCCTATGCAGTGTGGTGAATTATTATTGCTAATTATTGTCTATTGGCTATTTTAGTCATTTAAATAGCATGGGTTATCTTAATATATTGATTAATGACATTGTATTATAATATTAAACCACCCAAATATTTTGGCTAAGTACCTTCTAATTTCCGTTGTCAGTGCAGACTTTTTTTTTTTTTTTAGCTTAGGCTACTGACCATTATGGATTTGAGTAGCCTGCATTAAAAATCTTGAACATTAAACAACAGGATAAAAATATAGTTGATGACTAGACATAATCATTTCATGACTCTAGACACTTCTTTGTGAAGACAGTGGCATAATACAGTGAAATACACAGTTGTCATGTGCGTGGGTAAAATGTACCAGCTGTCAACAGTACACTGGAGTGCCAGGCTCTCAGCAGTTAAGATGGCCGGCCGCTCAGAAGTCAAGTCCGCCGGACATTCAGGTGGCACTCGCTCCGGTGCCAACTCCTCAAAAGCGCTTTGCTGTGCCTGCTCCTCCAGAGCGCCCTCCAGTGCTAGCACCACGTAAGCGCTACCTTGATCCCCAATTCAGCCCAGGAAAGGCTCCTGTTTCCCCATTAAGCCCAGGGAGGGCTACTGATCCCGAAAGTAATTTCGCTTTCACAACGAATCACACAGTGCCTTCAAGACATGGCGGCGGCAACAACAATACTTCTGTCAGGACCACTATTGCCAAAGATGATTGACAATTACTATACAGTTTGGATTGGCGGTATGGTTCCATTCTGGGCAAGGACTCCCTGCGCATCCATGCAGCCTAGCATGGATGAGAGCAGGGAGAGCAGCGATAACTCCCCCAAAACAAAACCATATGCTCATATCCCCCAACACAATCTGATAGCAAATCTCAAGCCTTAAGCATGTTGCCCTTGACCAATGACCAATCGAATATGTTGCCAAAACCCGCATAACCTGTAGCAACAATTCTGTTGCCTTAACAGTTGACCAATGAATATGTTGCCAATACCTTAAAGCTTAAGCAGCATTCTCAATAACACCAGCTAGACTTAAGAAAAACATGTTCCAATTCAACTACAGCTTTCAGAACAAGCATGTTCCGAATAATGACCGGATTGCTCTGGAACAAGCATGTTCCCAACAATACAGCTATAACTTAAGAACAAGCATGTTCCCATTACGACCAGGTAGCTTAAGAACAAGCATGTTACCAATACAACTACAGCTTTTAGAACAACAACCACCAGGTAGCTCTGGGACAAGCATGATTACCATAAGGGAACACGATTCAATATGTTTATATTTCATTGTTTTGATAAATGATGAATTAAGTATTTTCTTGAACTTTTTTTATGTTAAGTTTATAAACATTTACAAATGATGTCTCAACTTTAGATTGGGTACTGCAAAAACATGAACAAATGATTAATAAATGATTTGTAAAGATGAAAATAGGGTAAATTCCGGTCATTTTGTACACTTTTTGCCATCAAAATGACTGCTCATGAAGGTACAAATGATTAGTATATGTTTATAAACATTTACAATTGATGAATAGTTTCCACTTTAGATTGGGTACTGCAAAAACAAATAATTAATAAATGTTTTAAGATGTGCAAATAATAGAAGTCTACACAACAGACAAAGACCAAATATATGACCTTTACAGACTGTGATTATGAGTTGATGAATATATTAACAGGAATAGTTTGTGAAGGGCTTAAAATTAATAACTAAGCTATATTTTCACAACATTTGTAAATGTAAAAAATAGCATTAGCTAATATGTTAACTGAAGTGTAATGACACTTGTAAGCATTCAACAGTACATTAACAAATACACTTGTAATCATTGTGTAATTTCATTTGTAGATTTTTTTAAATGCATTGAATGTTTAACGACATTTGTAAACATTAGCTAATGATCAGTTAAGCATTATATATTTGTTAATGATTTATTTAATGAAGCTTTTAATCATTGTAACCCATCTGTCAAAATAATTTGAAGATTTAAAAAAAAAATCATGTTCATATAAATTGAAAGTTTAATGACATTTGTAAGCATTAAGATTTACATTAATAATAATTTGGTAATGTTTATTAGTTAACAAGCACATTATCTCATATTTCTAGATATGTGAATATATATTAAGTAATGATTAGTTAAACATTTAATAATATGTTTTAATGATTTATAAATGAAAGTTATTATAAAGTGTTACCAATGTTTGTATGTATGTATTTTTTTTTTTAAATCATACCAACATTTCATCCCCACAAAGTTCAAACTTACGCCCTTACAATTCCCTGAATAAGTGTAAATTATAGATCATACGTACCATCAGCGATCATCAGTAATACTGAAATCAACGCAGATTTACAGAAATAATGCTGCATCTTCCAATAGCCTATGCGAAATTAAACAAAACGATCATGTCTACTAGCTGCAAATGATCGCAGCTATTACTGCTGAGGGACGCTTCTGTTAGCGCAATGCGACAGACTAAACGCTTCATTTCACTTTCATGTTTACTTTCACTTCTAAATTCGGGTCGAGTCAGATGATTAACGGAACGCAGGCGCATAAGCAGTACAAACACTTCAGCACGATAACTTAACTGTTTAATCACTCTGAAGTTGATCATCCGAGAGAAAATAACCAACTCATTGCAGGAATGTCGCAATAAACCGTAATCAACAAACTACTATTCCCATAATGCTTTACTGGGATAGTAAGTAACGTTCAGAGTTATGAGAGAACTAGTTCGGTATTAATAGAGAATAGCAGGGCCGGCCCTGACCAATTTGGTGCCCTATAAGGCTAGATTTTAGCTGGAGCCCCTTGTATCGCAGCCAATTGTGGAATTTTTAGGGATGCACTGAAATTTAGGGATGCACTGATCTTAACTTTTCATGGCAATACTGATTATTAATGTATTTTATTTAAGCAAAAGACAAGAAAGAATGAAAATAGGAGTATAGGAAAAATATGGTTAGTTGCTTTATTGGCCTATATTTTTTTTATCTAAATTAGCCCTCTGATGCATGAATTATGAAAGCCTGAGTCAAGATTTTTTGTGTGTTTGTATTCTTCTTAGGGCATGAAAAAAACAATACATTTCTTTTTTTAAATATGATTTTTTCAGAAAGTTACAGAAATGTCCAATCCAGTGGACTACATGAGCCTGAGCACTCAACATAAAACAGTATGAACTTAATGTAAAAATGAATTAAATTGTGTTTTATGGTAAATACATGAACAATTATTTCATTTTATGCTTTGAAAAACATTTTAACATATTTTCACACATTTTATAGTTGTATAGGCCTATTGTTTAGGCCTGAATGAGAAAATAAATGACATCCACAACTGTGAATCTTACACCTAAGCCTAGTCTGTATAACTCACATATCACAAATTCCTGAGATAAGAAAAGTGAACTCCATTAAAGCACAGATATGCTAAAATGTCAGCTTTCTGGATTTCTAGAAGCTTATTTCTGACAGAATAAAAATATAAATACTGTAAGTGCGACTTTTTATCTCACAATTTTGACTTTAACTACTACGACGGCATTTTAGTGCCACGCTAAAAATTAAAAAAATTTAATGAATTCATTTATATTAATTAATATTTCGTCGTAATATTTTGAGAAAAAAGTCAAAATTTCGAGAACAAAGTCGAAATTACAAGAATAAAGTCCAAATATTTTGAGAATAAAGTCAAAATTACGATAATAAAGTCAAAATTAAAAGAATTAAATCGTAGCAATTACGAGATTAAAGTTAGCCTAGAATATTTTGATAGTAGCCTATTGCACATGCAAATGGACTGGGAGAACTGTTAATTACAGATAAAACAGGAAACTTTGCCTGGGGAGAGGAAGGATCTTCTTCACAAAGACATATGAGGCTGTGTGGTGGAAGCCGAAAGGAAGCCACAAAGCCGCCTACCCTTCTCTCTTTCAGGAGAACAAACATTGGCACATGGAATGTCAGGACCATGTACGAGCCAAGAAAGACAGCGCAGGGAGCAGCCAGGTTGAGGAACAATAACCTGACCGTGTTAGGCATCAGCGAAGCACGGTGGTCCCAAGCTGGACAGAGACGACTGATGACAGGAGAGCTGTTGCTGTATTCAGGGCATGAAGAGAGCAACGCACCCCACACACAAGAAGTAGGCTTCACGTTGTCCAACCAGGCACAGAGGGCTCTGATTGGATGGGATCATCACAGCATCTTTCCGTACCAAAAGGAGGAGTATCAAGATGAACATCGTTCAGTGCTACGCTCCAACAAATGACAGTGAAGAGGAGGATAAAGATCAGTTCTACAGCAGACTGCAGAAGATCCTCAAGACCTATACAGACAAGGATGTCACCATCCTCATGGGAGATGTAAATGCCAAAATGGGGTCAGACAACACTGGATACGAACAAGTCATGGGCACCCACGCCCTGGGAGTGATGAACGAGAATGGAGAGAGATTTGTGGACCTGTGTGCACTCAACAGCTTGGTCATTGGAGGCAGCATCTTCCCTCACAAGCGGATCCTCAAAAGTACATGGATATCGCCAGACAGTGCAACAGAGCACCAGATCGACCATGTCTGCATTAACAAGAAATTCAGAAGATCCCTGCAGGATGTTAGAGTGAGAAGAGGAGCAGATGTGGCATCCGACCATCACCTGGTGGTGGCAAGACTGAAACTGAAGCTGAAGAGAAACCAGACTGACGCATTAGACAGAAGAGTGAAGTACAACATCAGCCTTCTGAAAGACCCCAAAAGGAGAGAACAGTTTGGTCTGGCGCTGAAAAACCAGTTCAAAGTGCTTCAGGACCTTTTTGAAGAGGAAGATAGTGTGCTCAACAGGTGTCAGAGTCCTTGACCAAGATAAAAGATAGGAAGAGGAAGAAGGAAACAGTCAACAACAGCAGGACTAGAGTAGCAAAGGCCAAGGCTCAAGAATAATATGCAGAAGCTCACAGAGTAGTGAAGAGGAGTATTAGGAATGAAAGAGTACGTGGACAGACTAGCGGCTGAAGCGGAGCAGGCAGCATACAGTGGCAACATGAAACAGCTGTGTGATACCACCAAGCAACTCTCCGGGAAGTTCAGCAAGCCAGAAAGACCCGTCAGAGACAAGCAGGGCAACACCATCAACAGCTTAGACCAGATCCAAAGATGGGCTGAACATTTTGAGGAACTCCTGAACAGGCCAGCACCTCCGAATCCCCCAGACATCGAACTAGCAAACGTGGATCTCCCGATCAACTGTGAGAAGCTGACTAGGGACAAGATCAGGAAGGCCATCACCCTGATGAAGAACGGGAAGGCAGCTGGACCAGACGATCTGGATGCATCAGTGGAGATGCTATACCCAGTCTTTGAGAGGATCTGGGAGGAGCAAGATATACCAGCAGACTGGAAGGAAGGTTACCTAATTAAGCTTCCCAAGAAAGGTGACCTCAGCAACTGTGACAACTACAGGGGCATCACACTACTATCTGTGCCAGGGAAGGTCTTCAACCGGGTCCTTCTAGAGAGGATGAAGAACATCGTCGACCCACAGCTGCGAGATGAACAGGCAGGCTTTCGGCAGAACAGATCCTGCATGGACTAGATTGCAATGCTCCGCATCATAGTTGAGCTGGAATGAAACTCGTCATTGTACATCGACTTCGTCGACTATGAGAAAGCATTAGACAGCATGGATCGAGAGACCCTCTGGAAGCTCCTTAGGTTCTACGGCATCCCAGAAAAAAATGGTCAACCTAATCAGGAACTCCTACGATGGTATGTCCTGACGGGTTATCATGACAGCTGGATAAAAAAAAACATCTGTCAAAATACAAATATAAATAATGTAAATATAAAAGCAAATTTCCATTACATGAATACAAAGAAAAGTGCAAGTTCATGTAATGAACAGTTAAACACACATTTTGAAAACCAAGAAACAAATCCATTTAAAAAAAACAGCAGAATTTAAAATACAACTGAACTTAAATCTTAAATCACTGTCAGTGTGATAAAGAGTCTTTTTCTCTGCTTGTTGGTGATATTTGTGTTTCCACTGAATCAGGCTGGGTTTCCTCTGTCCTACCAGCATCCTGATCTTGATTCAGTAAAGAATTCATTTCATGTGATTCTGCTGTGTTCTGTTTCTGGTTTGATTCATTGGCTGGAGCGTCATCAGATCCTGCTGCTTTCTGGGTTTGAGACAACATTTTAAATGTTGCATTAAAATGCATACATTAAAATGTATTTTCAACAATTTCTACAGCAGTGTTTCTCAGTCCTGGAGTGTTCAGCACTGCACATTCTGGATGTCTCCTTATCTAAAACACCTGATTTATAACTCATGAGTACTACATGACATGACTACATGACGTGGCCTAATGGTTAGAGAGTCGGACTCATAACCCAAAGGTTGTGGGTTCGAATCTCGTACCGGCAGGGATTGTAGGTGGGGGGAGTGAATGTACAGCACTCTCTCCCACCTGCAATACCACGACTGAGGTGCCCTTGAGCAAGGCACCGAACCCCAACTGCTCCCCGGGCGCCGCAGCATAAATGGCTGCCCACTGCTCCGGGTGTGTGTTCACTGCTGTGTGTGTGCACTTTGGATGGGTAAATGCAGAGCACTAATTCCGAGTATGGGTCACCATACTTGGCCACACGTCACTTCACATCACAAGAGGTCAAGAATTGAATCCCAAATGATGTGCTATACACAATGTACTCTATCTATCTAGCGTATGATATTTAGAAGGGTAGTGTCATCTCATCTCAAATAAAACACTGAAGAAATGTTTCTACACAGAAGCATTTGCTATCTTTCAAGTTGAGGAAAATAACATTTCAAATTCTATTGACATGTTGCAGCTGTTTTAGCACATTTAGCCCCTGCTGTTAGATGATCTGATACACAATTCCTGAGGTCTGACAGATTTGATATTCACTAACTTCACACTTGTGAAGTTTTGAGACTGTGTGTTCTTGTGGTGTCATCGGCCAGTCATTGTTATCATGTTGTCACTTCACTTTGGATTCAGAGTAACTAGTCACATGATATTTACACTTCAGGTGATTGGCTCAAAAATGATTCCAGAACTGATTGTCCATAAGTAAAAATGGCAGTGTACCAGTCATATACATCTGGGACTGTACGTGCCATGTGAAAAATTAACAGGATCATTCTCTCCTGGAATACAGACTTCACTGATCAATTACCTTAACTCTTTTGTGTCAAATAAAGGAGACAAACACAATCTGCAGTGCCGAGCTTCTCCAGGAGCAGGACTGAGAAACACTGATCACATCATCTCGACTTGTTCGACTTATATTTCAAATTAAATCAAGAATAATTTTGACACTATCATAAGTTTCTTCATTCTGTTATCCAGCGGCTGGAGTTTGATAAGAACGTATTGCCCTGTGTATTCAAAATGAAACTGTTATTTACATAATGGAATATGTTGTTAGGCAGCTATTGAAAGAAGCATTTACATTTAAATTAAAGAATAACACATTCGATTAATCCATTTTTAATGGACCGGATGGTCAGGAAGAAACTGAGCAGCTGAATGACACTCACTTTACCTCAGAAAGCCCTCATCAGAGCTGTAAAAGTATAACCTCTTCTTATATCTACTCAACAAGAAGTCCAAGCACATAGTTATTTCAAATTTAAAATGTAATCGAGTTAAAGTACAAGTACATAGTTTGAATAAAACCTGGGTAAAGTCCCTATTCTTCAGAACAATACTTTAATAACCAAGTATAATTCATTTGCATCTCTGCCACTCTATTAATTAGAGACTCAAATGTAATTAATGACTGGAATCAGTTCATAACAGTGAAAAATACTGATGCTGTGTTCTCAATAACATGTGTCAGTATAAAGACGTCTGTCATATGGGCCAGAAAAACATGACGATAGAATTACTGAGTGCATCTTTAATATGAAGTGAAACTTCTCCTGATATTTCAGGCCAGTTTATTAAATATGATACTAACCTGACGTGACTGCAGACATGTTCTCATCCCTGTGAGTTCAGAGACAGTGAAGGAAAAAACGTGCAGTATTCACAAGCTGCTCATATTAAACAAAACATAGGTATAATAGATTATTCTTGGGGGGGAAAAATAAATAAACAAACAAACATCTTAAAATATCAAAATTAATTTAATGGAGTGTTCTGTTTGTGTTTACAGAAGATTGAGGGCTTCAGTTTAGAATCAATGATCATGGGTAATGAGTGACTAATAACTATTATAAAAACAATAGAAACATCTCTAGGAAGTATGTTCTCAAAGACCACAATAAATAGTAGTACATGATTGTGAGTGAGGAACATAATGAGTGCTGTTCTCTCTGATATGCTGAATCTTCATTCATGTACATTGAGAGGAGCTCTCAGTCAAACATTACATAAAATGCATCACAGTCCATTAATAATTAGAAAACAAAACTGATAATTTATTTCTTAAATACAGACTGTATGTGCCATATTTGCAAATGAAGATCCTTTGAAAAAGAGAGATGCCAGAACACATCATGATCAGAAGTGGATGTAATTAATTAATCAGATTTTTTTTAGTCTAAAGTTCAGTTTGTACTCACATGGTTCAAATACTTGTAAACTCAGCAGAGATAAAGCAAAGAGGCCTTCAGAGGAAAAGACGACGATTCTCAGATCTCCAACTGAACGATCACCATTAACTGATGAAGTAAATACAATATTAGACAGTACTTAAATATTATCAAGACTGTACATAATTCATTGTAATATTCATGTTTTTGTGAAATGCAACTATCTGAAAATAGGTATGTGTGTGTAGTATGTATTTATGATGTAAATTCAGATATAAGTTGATCAGAGTAACTTTGAAATGAAAGTTAAGAATACAATTATTGTTAGCATATTATATGCATATACATAGACAACGTGAGATATGTGGAAAATATATTGATTATACACTGATGTTAAAATGTTTTTTCACTCACCTGTATTCAGTATCAGTTCAATCATCAGTGTAACAGAGTTCAGTACAACAACAACCACTGATCCAAACACATAGACAGGAACAACACGGTGAAGAGCTGGAAGATCAAATAATACTGTTTAATATCATCATTTAGACAAAATGAGACCACCTTAACAACCGCAAATGATATACGGAGAGGAAGTAAATCTAAATTATTTCAGGCTCTTTATTTTAAGTCAACGTCTCTCTAAATTTGCATGGAGTTTGATTTCAGTCATTCCTTCTAGTAAATAGCTTCACAGTAGAGATGGTATGAAACTAATACAAATGAAAAAGTAGTTTAAATAAAAATGACTATTTTGAAGAATGTTTTTTTTTTCATAATGACAATAAGTTGGTTAATTAAAACATGATAGCAACGTAACATTCATACACAAATATTCTGTATTAGTACACACTCGGTATGCTCTGTTATTACACAGTAAAACAAGAAATATATAATAATATACCTGTCAGTTTCAACTGGATGATAATCATCAACATATATTATCATATCACCCAGCCATAAAGCTGCTCAGTGTAAATATAAGAAATTTACAACATGACCTTTTGCAAAGCTGCATATTGTGAAAAGCGCTATACAAATAAATCTTACGTGATTGATTTTGCAATCGAATGAGACAAACTCAAATTAGAGCTTTTTTGTGTAGTAAACGCCAGAGGGAAAAAAATGACCCAGAAGATTTATTTCTTTAAAGCAACTTATGTAGGCCGAGTTTTGTGTATTTATGCAGCTTTAGAGCCCACTACAGTTAAATGAGTGGAATTCACTGTAGTAAATATATCACTGTCGTAATTACAGTGTCTTGTCCTACACGTGTACTTGTTGCTGTCGTAAAGCGATCTGTCCTTTACGCGGAATTTAATACATGCTCACCAAACGTACTTATTCTCAGAACAAACTAATAGGGGGAAGTTTGGCAAAGAAACAGAAGCCATTCGCCTTATAAGAAGTCACCTCCAGAATGACTTTGCAACTAATATTTCAAGAATAACTTGCATGCAGTTGCTTTAAAAGAGAAAAAAAAGTGACAAAAGTGACCAAAAACAAACTATAGCTGATAGTAGAATCATCGCAATGAAAGAGTTGATTAAATCTGTACAGTACCAAAATCAAATGAGCGTGTGAAGTTGATCACTGCCCAGAGTACTTGCAGAAATGCAATCATACAGACCCATGCAATACGATCTAAACATGAACAAAATATCAGCTTTTATCACAGGAAATTGACAAACAAAATTTTTTTTAAAAAATACATTTTAGAATAAATGTAAGATAGGAAGTTAGGAACATTAATTTCTTTATTAAATGCAAAAACATAGTCATACCTTTTTCATTTTCCAGAGCTATAATGTAAAAAAAGACCATTCCAGCATTGACCACTAACATGAGAATTAACCATGCTGTTCTCATGAACAAAGGTGAACCTGAAAAATGTATTTCTATTGTCAACTATTAATTGTATATATATTTTAATTTTATTTTTTTTGTCTCTTATGCTCATCAAGGCTGCATTTATTTGATCAAAAATACAGAAAAAAACTGTAATCTTGCAAAATGTTATTACAATATAAAATAAAAGATGTTTCTATTTTAACATCCTTTAAAGTATAATTTATTTCCATCAGCCATTACTCCAGTCTTCAGTGTCACATGATCCTTCAAAAATCATTCTAATATGCTGATTTATTATTAGAATTATCAATGTTGGCAACAGTTGTGCTGCCAAATTCTTTTGGAAACTGCGATACTTTTTTCAGGATTCTTTGATGAATTAAAAAGTTAAAAATAACAGAATTTATTCAAAATATAAATCTTTGCTAACCATATAAATCTTTGCTATCACTTCTTAACAATTTAACACATCCTTGCGGAATAAATGTTTTAATTTCTTTCAAAAAAAGAAAGAATAAAAATGTACTGACCCCAAACTTTTGGACTGTAGTTGTTAGAAAAGATTGCTATTTTAAATAAATGCTCTTCTTTTTAACTTTTTTATTTATTAAAGAATCCTGAAAAAGAGTATCACAGGTTCCAAAAAAATATTAAGCAGCATAACAGTTTCCAGCACTGATAATAAATCAGCATATTATACTGATTTCTGAAGGATCATGTGACACTGAAGACTGGAGTAATGATGCTGAAAATTCAGCTTTACATCACCAGAATAAATGACATTTTAATATATATTAAAATAGAAAAACATTATTTTACATCATAATAATATTTCACAATATTGATTTTTTTCCCCTGTATTTTTAAATGCAGCCTTGATGAGCATAAGAAACTCCTGTAAAAAAACATTAAAAATCATTCTGATCCCAAACTTTTGACCGGTAGTGTATTTAAATATATATATATATATCACATTATGATTTAATTATTTATATACTCTATAAAAAACTTACAGTTCATCTTTTCCCCACATGTACGACCCCAGTCATATCTTGTCGCTGTTAGTAAAACTGGTAAAATTGTAACAATAAGGATTCCTAAAAAAGGAGAGATTTAATTCTAGATACTGGGTTTAACTGACAGACACATCAACAGATGTATAAATGTGACACTGAAGACTGGAGTAATGATGCTGAAAATTCAGCTTTACATCACCAGAATAAATGACATTTTAATATATATTAAAATAGAAAAACATTATTTTACATCATAATAATATTTCACAATATTGATTTTTTTCCCCTGTATTTTTAAATGCAGCCTTGATGAGCATAAGAAACTCCTGTAAAAAAACATTAAAAATCATTCTGATCCCAAACTTTTGACCGGTAGTGTATTTAAATATATATATATATATCACATTATGATTTAATTATTTATATACTCTATAAAAAACTTACAGTTCATCTTTTCCCCACATGTACGACCCCAGTCATATCTTGTCGCTGTTAGTAAAACTGGTAAAATTGTAACAATAAGGATTCCTAAAAAAGGAGAGATTTAATTCTAGATACTGGGTTTAACTGACAGACACATCAACAGATGTATAAAAACAACAGCAACAACAAATGACAATTGTTCTCACTTTATAATGACTTTAAGTGATTAACAATTTCACCACTCATATTTACAGATCCACTGCAACACGAACCTAGTTTTATTTTCAGCATTTTAACACATTGTTTCTTCTTCTGACCTCTCTACTCCCTACAAACTATAATTAATTCATTTGTTTGATATATTTTATTTAATATGTATGAAGCTGAAACATCTGTAAAATATCAACTCAATTTCTACAATTTTATTTGATTTTATGATGAATATACAGTATATGAATACAGTTTTCTTGCACTCATTGTTACTCATAAATGAATCTGAATAGTTCATAAAGGTGAGTTTACCTCCTCTGCCAGATCCAAAGGTGAAGAACAGGAGGATGAATTGAAATGCAGGTAGAATATTAAAGCTTATACCAACCAGAACACCGAATATAGTAATTATCCATTCACTTAATTTGTTAATGAATCTAGCCAACACTGTATCAGAAAAAAAAAGGATACAATGTTTGACTTGGTTTTAAATTAACGTCATGAAATGTTATCGTGACAGACAAAGAATCAGTGCAGGGCTAAACTAATTTCACAAATAGGTTCAGTTCTCTCTCCATATCTATCTATCTATCTATCTATATATACAATTGCTGTCACCTTGTAGAATCTGCCAAATCTTAAGTGATATTATAGTTTTTATATTTGCACTTTTAAGAAACATTATTAATCTGATAAAGCATGATTTCACAGCACACACTCATCAGTGGTAATTGACAAAAATATTTATAAAGAAATACTTACAGTATATGATATAGAGGAGGTTTAGCAGAAGCACTATAACAAAGAGGACTGGTATCACGATACTCTCAAATCCAGTATAACTTATACTTTTGTCCCAGGTATATTTAAACAGAACTTGAAGAAAGCAAAAGATTATAGTGTGATATGTTTTGTGTAACATTTAATGTAGGTTGTTTATTAATTGGCTTGTGTAGTTTATGAAAAAGATGATAAAATCACAGAGATTCAGCAATGAACACATGCAGAATCAATTAAACATGTGAAATGTTACATTTTAGATTTGCTGTAAATTGTTCACCATATTACATAATTTAAAACTGTTAATATGCATGACAAATTACCTGAATAAAAGACAGCTGAGAAAACTATGTATTCTGCTCTAAAACTATATTTCAAAATCCACGTTTTATTGTTGCCTGTAAAACATTCAAGATGAAGTAATTACACAAATGCCAATAAAACATTAAGTATTTTTAAATGGAACATTCATTCAACTATTTTGGATGAATCAAATGAATCATACCTGTGAACTTGTGTACATATGGAGCCGCCCAGAGCACCATGAGAGGCCTCAGAAAATAAAGAGCACAACAAGACACTGACTCAAACAAAGATCCTGAAACAAAACCAGATATTAGTAATTTCTGTGATAAGTATTTGAGTGATAAGATGTATTGATAAACAATCAGTAGTGAAACACTCACCTTCAGAAACGCCCCAGAGGACAAAAGCAAGAAACATCAGAATATTTGGACAGAAAACTAGAAACAGATGAAGTCCTACCTTTACATCTAGAGAGAAATTTCAAAATAACTCAAATTCAGTCACATGGTAAACGTAGTAAAATTAAACAAAATTGCAGCACTTCTTTAAACTTGCAATTAGCATAATATGTCACTAGAGGGCGATATGTATGCAGCAGCGTGAGAATACCATCATGGAGAGATGCAAAGCAGGTAGTAAAAGCCCTCAATTCACAAATGGGGACATTCCATAGACTTCTATAGTTTTTATAATAAACTAATTATAAGTGCTATGCTCACCCTAACCTCCTCAGAAAATATTCTGCATTTTTTAAATAATTTTAAAAAAATACACAAAACAAAACACAAAATATGATTGAGGTATACACACAAACACAGGCTTTTCACTCTGTTTCACCATGTCAGTCTGCGATTTGTTTCTAATTTGAAACTGGCCAAGTGTTTTGTTTCTTCAGCTGCAGCAAGAGTTTCTTTCTCATGTCCTGCATCAAAGATGCATTTGTGGTTAAAATTCACACCCAAAAAAAAAAGGTATTCTTACATTCCAAATATGTGTTTTTTTGTAATCTTGTAACAGTGATAAATTAATTATCATATTATAATAGAATTTGGTTTCTGAAGCAAAAACCAATAATAAAGAGACATTTATTTTCAGTGTGGTGTTAAAAAAAAAACTAAAAAAAAAAAACTAAAAGCAGATAAAAGATTAATTAAGCCAGTTTAAACATCATCACCATTATTATTATTATACACACTCCTTTATCATACTTGTATATACACGTACCATTATTATGTGATGTGCAGTAGATCAAACAGAAGAGTAGAAGTGCAGATCCAGACGCAGTAATACAGAAAATTAACATTATTATTTGTAAAGTAGAGAAACCTGTAAACACAGACACCAGTTACTGAACGGCAGAGCCGCAACCACCATAGGGGAACATCATATAACCTACCTATTTCGCTATTTATAGGGTGACAAAAACGGTGCTCGTCAAAATGATTAAGATGTCAGTGTCAAAATAATTGAAATGGATAATTTCAAAGGTGACTAATTTTACTGTTTACGAACTAAACAGTTAACTTGTTAACAATAGAAATGTTAAACGAACAACAATATCCAGGGAAGCAAAATACTCAACATTTCTCAAATTCCACCATTTTTAAAGGAAAATAGTGATTCTGAACCATTTACATGATTCATTTTATGTAGGCTTTAACATATCACTGTTTTACAGTTTTTCTCAGTGGCTTTGGTGCATTTCTCAGATCAGAAATGAAATTCTCAAAACTATACTTGTTCAACCTCCACATCATCAAAGCAGTTTTTCATTCATTTGAACAAGTTGTGATTGCTTTGGTACATCCATACAACTGATTATGTACATTTGTTTGCGGTTTCCTACATTATCACTGGCTATTGTCATGTTGCTCAAAATGTATGATATAGTTCTCAGTGCAATTTCTCTGAAATTGCTCAAAGGTGCATCTCATGAACCTTCAATTGGAAAGCATATATAGACAGAGAACAACACAAGAGTTACAGATTCTGACAATGGATGAACATCCAGAAAATGATCAGGGTCAACAGTCGAGAGGAAGAAGAGGAGTAAGGATGCATGGTGGAAGGGTACAGAGGCAAAACAGAGGAAGAGGCCAAGGACAGAGGCGCATATCAGGGAAGTCGTGGCCTAATGGTTAGAGAGTCGGACTCATAACCCAAAGGCTGTGGGTTCGAGTCTCGTACCGGCAGGGATTGTAGGTGGGGGGAGTGAATGTACAGCGCTCTCTCCCACCTTCAATACCACGACTGAGGTGGTATTGAACCCCCAACTGCTCCCCGGGCGCCGCAGCATAAATGGCTGCCCACTGCTCCGGGTGTGTGTTCACAGTGTGTGTGTTCACTGCTGTGTGTGTGCACTTTGGATGGGTAAATGCAGAGCACTAAGTCCAAGTATGGGTCACCATACTTGGCCACATGTCACTTCACTTTTTATTTATTTTTTCCTTAAATAAGGGCCACCATTGTGGACCATGTTGTCAATCAATGGCTGAGGTGGGTTTTCTGTGTTTGCCTTTCTAATTTTGTATTTTTGCCTTTGTGCCCATATTTATTTTCTTTTCTATATCACAATGATGTTGAATCTCTTTCAATCAATATCCCGCATACAGTAATGTGTACATTTGTACTTTTGAAATGGATATAGGCATATATAAGAAGTGCAGCCTTCTGCATATCAATACAGTAACTGTCATCCAAACTGTTGCCATAGTTTACATCAGGTAATACTAACAGAGAGTAGAGTTATATTGACAACATGACTAAGCATTTTGACATCTTGTTTGTGAACACAAGGACTTTTCATTCTGATGGCTCTGATATGTTCACTGACCTAAATACTTATTTTTGAGAGATGAGCTAAAGATTTTGAGTAAGTTACAGGCTTTTGCAGGTAATCCATAGTGTGGTGCTGTTTGTACACATTGTTTTGAGAAATGCACATACTTCTTTGCCAATATTGAGGATGATTCGAGAAATGCACCAAAGCTACTGAGAAAAACTGTAATTACTGCCGCACTAATATTTTTATATATATATATATATATATATATATATATATATATATATATATAAGTTCACATGACTTTTCAAGTAGACTTTGGTATGGTTTGCTGGTATGTGTTATTTTAGTGTTACTGAGATACTATTATAGATTGTTATTTTTTATGTAGATTTTATAGTTTTAATAAATTTGTGTTGTTTATTTGTTTTTAATGTCCATGTAATTTTTATTACAATTGAACTTTATTATTTTAGTATATCAAGTTGAAAATGAGAAATGTGGTCTTGGCAAATAGCTTAAATAAAATGTTTTATTTTATTTTATTTCAGTTCATGTTTATTTTATTTAAGTAATGAAATGGTTTTAGTTTTACTCTTATTTTACTATAATAACCCTATTGGGAGAGTTTGTAAAACCATGTTCATATCATCCAACCAAACTTCCACATCAAAGAAACCTGGATGCGCTCCAGAAGTGGTAGTGTGAAAGCACCCTTCTTCAGGCCTAGAAGCACACACTTAGACAGGAAGAGATGTAATCCATTTTGTCAAATCCATAATGCTACTGAAAATGTGATTATATCATCATCTCCAAATTGTTTAAAAATAAATCTTTGTGTCTTCCCACAGTCATCAACGCTGGAATGAGGAAGTTTTACTTGCAGGCGAATGATAAGCAGGATTTAGTGGAGTGGGTCAGTGCGCTCAACAACGCCACCAAAATCACAGTAAGTCCCTGACCCTGGATTAGATTCCTCTTACTAACCGGAGAACAGTTCAGATGGTTCTCCAAATTGCAGATTTGGAGACCTGGATCCTGTAGGTGTACAGACATAATTAGCCTACATTAAACACAATTTTCTCTACTAAAATTGAATAAGAAAATAATCCATCTATTCTTCAAAACACTTGTCCTATTTAGGACCCTGGGTATGCTGAAGTCTATCTAAGCATCTCGGACCATAGACTAAGATAATTAGCTGAGATGAGTCAACAGTAAAAATGTATATACATACAGTGCCCTCCTTAAGTATTAGGACAGTAAAGACAAAATTGCTCTGTTTGCTTTGGAGTCAAGAAATCTGTAAATATGATTAAAAGATGAATATGAGACAAAACTACAGAATGTCACGTTTTATTATTGGGTGATTCAACATATAGATATTTTACCAGCTAAGAAGATCAGCACTTTTAGAGTTTCATCCCTCCTATCTGATGTGAGCATAAATAATGGGACAGTTGCCTCACAGGTCTTTCTAAGTGATCAGCTGTGTCCTGTTGCATTAATTGTTCAGATTTTAAAAGCAGAAAATGTGTCGTATCTGTTATACCCATTGCTTCTTGCATTTGATGACGACACACACAAATCAGGATGAAGACGAGGGGGCTGACTTTGAGAGAAAAGCAAGCAATTTGGATGCTAAAAGAAAAGAGGAAGTCAGTTAGAGCTATAGCAAAAACAAGGGGCATGAAGAAATCAAGAGTTTGGAAACCACCGACAACAACCAACAACAACCTGATCAGCTGAGAAAAACACCAGTAGTTGATGACAGACAAATAATAAAAGCTGTGAAAATGAACCCAAAAATACATGTCTGTAAAATAACCAACAACCTCCAGAAAGCTGGGGTGATGCTCTTACAATCTACTGTCCACAGGAGACTTTGACACAGAATGACAGAGGTGACACAGCAAGATGCAAACCTCTGACCAGCACCAAAAATAGAAAGGCAAGATTAGTTTGCAAAAAAGTAGAGTTTTGGAACTGAGATTTATGGACAGATGAGACAAAGATGAACCTTTATCTAAGTGATGGGATAGCAAAAGTGTGGAGAAAAAAGGGAACTGCAAATGATCCTAAGCATACAGCCTCTTCTGTAAAGCATGGTGGAGGTTGTGTCATGGCATGGGCATGCATGGAAGAGGCCCTCTCAATTTTAATGATGACTTAATGTATGTGACAGTAGCAGAATGAATTTGGAAGGGTACAAAACCATCTTGGCTACCAATATTCAAGAAAATGACACCAGACTCACCAGAAAGCACTTCATATTGCTTCAGGACAATGACCCAAAACACCCTTCCAGTTCAGTCAAGAAGTTTACCAGGGCAAAGAAATAGAAGGCCTTAGATTGCCCAATTCCATCTCCAGATTTAAACCTGGTTGAACATGAATTTCATCAGCCAAAGAGGAGAAACTCCCCAAAACAAGCAACAGTTGTAATTGGCTGCATTAAAGGCTGGGCAACGCATTTCAAAGGATAAGACCAAGAGTCTGGTGATATCTACGGGTCACAGACTCACTGCTCTGATTGCACGCAAGGGATCCGCAACTAAATAATAGCTTTTAACCTTTTACATCTGCCTTAAAGGGGTCATATGATGTTGCTAAAAAGAACATTATTTTGTGTATTTGGTGTAATGAAATGTGTTTATGCGGTTTAAGGTTAAAAAAACATTATTTTCCACATACTGTACATTATTGTTTCTCCTCTATTCTTTATATTTTATAAAGAATATCTCTTTGGATTTGAGACTTTAGTCTTTGCAACTTTACAGATCTTCTTTATGCACCTAGAGCTTGTAACACTCCAAAGAGAAAGGAAAAATTGAAATCACATCATATGACCCCTTTAAGTTCAACTGTTCCAATAGTTATGTTCGCATCAAATAGTGGGATGAACTCTAAAAGTGCTGTCCTTTTTATTTGGTAAAACATGTATGTGTTGAAACGGCTAATAATAAAAGTGTGACATTCTGTAGTTTTGTCTCATATTCATCTTTTAATCATATTTGCGGATGTCTTGACAACACCGCAAACAAAGCAATTTTGCCATGCATTAATAGGGACACAGTATGGCAACGTTTTCTAGCGTGCTTCACACAGACATGCACTCCACTCAGCTTCACATAGGTAATGTTTCCTTCCGAACAGCTTTTCGAGCGCCTTATGTCTGATCTTGTCTCACGATTGCTGAAATACAGTAACTATCCCATGAGCAAATGACACTCTCCCAGCATAGCTGTAAAATGCTGTAGAAAACATCTAATCATCTACTGTCTTATAAAAGTAACGAAAAGTAGTCTGCTGCTGTTTATGTTGTGATATTTGGATTAGGTCACTAATGAAATTTCGGAAAAAAGGGCATTTAAAGGGGTCATGCACTGCCTTTGTTTTTTTATTTTGCACTGTTCTCTGAGGTCCACTTATGTTATCAAGATTTTTTACATCAAAAAGCATAATTTAGAAGTAATAAGCTATTTTTTAAACCCCTCATCGGAAAGCTTTGTTTGGATAGGCGTGGCAGATTGTAGACTCAGAAGTAAGCGCCCACTGCTATGATTGGCTAATAGTTGGGTTTGTTTGACAGCGTACATTCCTCATATATGGACGCTGCTGTGATTTAGGTCAAAAACGCATAAAATACCTCAATACATATCAAACGATCTGTAAGAAGCAATAGTGACTATACGTAATGAAAATGATTACTCAGACTTGTGTTGTGACATTACAACACAAGGGGGAAGTCGTGGCCTAATGGTTAGAGAGTTGTGGGTTGTGGGTTCGAGTCTCATACTGGCAGGGATTGTAGGTGGGGGGAGTGAATGTACAGCGCTCTCTCCCACCTTCAATACCACGACTGAGGTGGTATTGAACCCCCAACTGCTCCCCGGGCGCCGCAGCATAAATGGCTGCCCACTGCTCCGGGTGTGTGTTCACAGTGTGTGTGTTCACTGCTGTGTGTGTGCACTTTGGATGGGTAAATGCAGAGCACTAAGTCCAAGTATGGGTCACCATACTTGGCCACATGTCACTTCACTTTTTATTTATTTTTTCCTTAAATAAGGGCCACCATTGTGGACCATGTTGTCAATCAATGGCTGAGGTGGGTTTTCTGTGTTTGCCTTTCTAATTTTGTATTTTTGCCTTTGTGCCCATATTTATTTTCTTTTCTATATCACAATGATGTTGAATCTCTTTCAATCAATATCCCGCATACAGTAATGTGTACATTTGTACTTTTGAAATGGATATAGGCATATATAAGAAGTGCAACCTTCTGCATATCAATACAGTAACTGTCATCCAAACTGTTGCCATAGTTTACATCAGGTAATACTAACAGAGAGTAGAGTTATATTGACAACATGACTAAGCATTTTGACATCTTGTTTGTGAACACAAGGACTTTTCATTCTGATGGCTCTGATATGTTCACTGACCTAAATACTTATTTTTGAGAGATGAGCTAAAGATTTTGAGTAAGTTACAGGCTTTTGCAGGTAATCCATAGTGTGGTGCTGTTTGTACACATTGTTTTGAGAAATGCACATACTTCTTTGCCAATATTGAGGATGATTCGAGAAATGCACCAAAGCTACTGAGAAAAACTGTAATTACTGCCGCACTAATATTTTTATATATATATATATATATATATATATATATATATATATATATATACATACATACAAAATACCACAAATTTTCACAGTACAATTCAGATACCAAATCACAATGATTTGCTTAAAGTGAAAACTGAGTGAAGAGTTTTTACCTCTTTGTTTATCGTAACAGCTGAGATGTATGGGGTTATACTTGTTCCATTATTCCAAAAAATAGATTGTGATTCACAAATAAATGTAAAGAGATTCACAAAAGTTAAATTAACAAATAAATAGAATGAGATCCAAAAATAGATTTCAGTTTCACAAACATGAATTAAAGTAAATAAAATGAGATTTGCAAATTAAAAAAAAAAAAAAAAATTACAAAGATGTTGTTTATATCACAAACACAACTCTGTCTGCCATTCATTTGTGAGTCATAATATGGCTTCCAGAGCATTTGTGGATCACCACATGTATATGTGGATTTCAAAACTTTCTAGTGTCAAGATGCACACAAATCCACAAAATAGTTGGACTCCACCCACCATCTACTCAAGGCAAGCCAATCAGATAACGGCTACACTGCGCTGACCAATCGTAGCACGTTCTCCTTACAACCAATCACATCATCTGCATGGTCTCAAATTGGAAGCACAAGGTCCATAAAACTTGGTAAGAAATCCACAAATGTACTGGAAGTGACTCACAAATTAATGGCAGGCAGAGTTGTGTTTGTGACATAAAAACGTATTTGTAAATATTTTTTATTTGCAAATCTCATTCTATGTATTTGTGAATTTTGGTAGTGTGAGGAGGTTGTCACTGAAATAGCACTAAGTGACAAGGTCAGTTACAAACTATGTCATACCTGAATATTCTATGCGCATACCCATGGTCACAGAGTTGGAGATAGTTTAGGCTGAATTGTGTTATTATTATTGTAGCTATTCTTATTAATCTTGACTCACCCACTTCCAGTACTACAGTTGCATTGGCTGAAAGTCCTCCAGCAAACACTAAACACATGTAAACTCCTTTATCCTCAGTTCTGACACTCTTCAGTCTGAGAGAGAAGTTTCCTTTGGGGATCTCAGCAGTGAAGAACTCAACTCTGTCTCTGTATTGTTCATCTGATGAATCTGGAAAAGTCTCATTGTTTTGGTAGAGCAGAACCAGAATATTTCCATCTGTTTTCTTCCATGAAACCTCTTCAATGTGTCCAGGTGTGATGTGAGAGTCTACAGAGCAGCTCAGAGTGACGTCCTCACCATCATATGCAGATACAGACTTATCTGATCCTGATACTAGCAAATGCTCTGAGAGAATAAAGTTACAATATCACAGTATGAAATCTACAGCACAAAGTTAAGTTGAAATAGATCCACTGTCAATTTCAGACTCACCAGCATCTTTTATTTGAACCTCAGTCTCACCAGAATCCTGCTGACTGTAAACTCTACATGTGTATCGTCCCTCATCTTCAGCTGTCAGATTGTCCAGACGGAGAGAGAAGTTTCCATGTTGGATCTGATCAGTAAAGAAATGAGCTCTATCATGATACTCCTGCTGCTGGGCCTCTGGTCGACTCTCACCATCTTGATACAGATGAACCAGAGTCTGTGAGTCTGTTCTTCTCCATTCCACCTCCAGACCTTCCATTAGTAAGAGTTCATCAACATAACAGGGCAAAATCACAGAAGATCCCAGAGGAGCAACCAGAGGGCCAGCGGGACTGCGAACAATCAACCCTGAAAATAAACAGAAAAGGATTAAATAAAGATTTTGAATCAATAAAATGTTCCCAGGAACAGTAAAAGCCTTTAATGAGCTGGGCTAAATCATTAAATAGGTTGATCGCTGTGTTTTTGCTTGACACAGCCTGACTCTGCCCAGTTCATTATAGGCTTGTTACACTAACCACGTGAGTGTCTTGAAATATTTTGTTTCATTTTACATTTACCTCTCAAGTAGGGGTGTGGATATGATGATTTTTGATCGTGGAAGATTAAAATGTCTCCACGATCTGCTTTTGAAGAAATATAGCTACAGCACACATCCTATCAGTTACAGTTCTGGCGCCTCCGTCTCAATATACTGTACAACGCGACATACATTCACATCAAATAATCATTTCGGAATTACGGCAATTACGACGTGGCGTGAACGCAGCATAAGGTGCGTGTAGGTCTTAAAGTGACAGCAGACTAATAGTACTAAACATGCTGCCGTCAATAAAGGGATAGTTCACCCCAAAATTTAAATCATATCATTATTTACTCATTCTCATGTTGTCCCAAACCTGTATTAATTTCTTTCTTGTGCTGAACACAAAAGAAGATATTTTGAAGAATGTGGGTAACCAACAGTTGCTGGTCCCCATAGACTTTGACAGTAGGAAAAAAAGTACTATGGAAGTCACTGGGGACCAGCAACTGTTTAGTTACCCACATTCTTCAAAATAACTTATGTTCAACAGAAAAAACAAACATATTCAAACTTGAGAGTGAATAAATGATGACAGAATTGTCATTCTTGGGTGAACTATTCATTTAATGTTAATAAAACAACAAAACACAAAGAGAAAAAACACTCACTGCTCTTGACTGATAGTGTATAGAGTGTTTTATTTTTATATTTGTACATTTAATTTCTTAAATGCTACTGCTAAATACACCTACTGTACCTGAAAAATAAAGCACTGTTTATTTTATTTGTATATTATGTGTGTTTGTAATGTGTATCTTTGTTTTAATAACAAAGATAAAATAATGACAAAGATTTTTATCTTCATTCACTTTGGCCTAAATGTCTGCCATTCTTTTTCATTTTATATTTTGTTACGTTACATAAGGCTTTGTTTTTAAAATAGGGAAATTAGTTTGCATGTACTGCTCAGACAGCTTGCAAAAATAGTAAAACCACATAACAAAGAATCGTGGTAAAATCGTGAATTGTGATTTTCCTGAATTCTTTTTTGCCATATCGCCCACCCCTACTCTCAAGGATCCGATAAGCACCAGTGGCTACTGGTTACTATTTTGATACCCATAGCATACCCAGTTACTGTGTTTTGAAATAAAGCTTTTGTAGTTTCTCAAACAAATACAAACCCTAGGAATATCTGTTGGTGCATGTTTCTATTTTACAAACTCCTATGATTATCTGTATCACAAATTAAATTGTATTTTTGACTCCTACATTTCATGTTCACTAGCAAACTGCGTGTATAAAACACTTACAGATTGGTAACACTTTACAATAAGGTTCATTAGTTAACATTAGTTAACTACTTTAGTTAACATGAACTAAGAATGAACAATACTTCTACAGTATTTATTAATCTTAGTTAATGTTAATTTCAACATTTACTATGCATTAATAAAATCAAAAGTTGTGCTTGCTAACATTAGATAATGCACTGTGAATTAACATGAACTAACAATGAACGACTGTATTTTTATGAACTAACATTAACAAAAAAATGACATTTATGTATTGTTCATTGTTTGTTCATGTTAGTTAATACATTAACTAATGGAACCTTATTGTAAAGTGTTACCTACAGATTTACTTTCACTTTCTTTATTTTAGAAAAAACACAGTCAAATCAGGTAACCAGGTAATACATATATTAAAACACAACACTGACCTCAATATGAAAATAGCTGGCATAAAAGTCAAATTAGACACAAATGTTCTCTCTGCTCTGCTCTGGACATTCAACTTTATGAGGTGCATCATGAGATACTTTAACTTTAACTGGAGGAACTGCACACTTGTTGACTGAACATCATATACCATCTGCGCAATTTTTAGCTCTAAATAATAATATTAATCATTTAAGCAGAAGCCTTTATATAAAACGATTATAAGATCAAGAGAAACAACTTCTGGAAAGTGTGGCCAGACCTTGGACTAAGTGCAGGTTTGCATAGATTTAAATATGACGTTGTGACTTTTAACCAGCATTGGATTAAAGAGAGGAAAACAGCACATACCTTCAGATAAAATCTGAGTGAATAGACAAAAAACCAGACCATTGTCAGTTTACGATAAATTATGATAATTGAGGATATGATATATTGTGTGTCAGGAAAGATCTGTGAAATAGCATAATTCAAATAAACCAGATCTCATTAAGTAGGAAAAAACGATGAAAAACATCTGTAAAGGGTGTAATCTGAAACAGCACACAATTCTTAAAAGATCAACAAATAATGGTTAGGGCACAAGTTTAGTTGCAGAAGCTAAACGGACAAATACAACTTTTCTGTTGAGGACAATCCGGTTAATATTGAGTAGATATGGTACTGGGTAGACTTTACAGTGTTTAGCCTCCGTTTTTCGTTTTTTTTTTTTTTTTACATTTTTATTGCATTATGAAACTTTATAATGCAATAATGTAATAAGCAAGAGAGAGATACGTACCATCAGCGATCATCAGCTGCATTAACAACAAAACACAGTTTAATAGCTGCATCTTCAAATATGCGAAATTAAACAAAACGATCATGTCTACTGTGACACATGTTCACAAACAACGCTGAAATGTCGGCAGATGAACTTAACTTTTCTATTTAAACAAGATGTATCCGGCTTCATCACCGTAGCACCACACCTTTCAGGACACAGGATCCAGGACACCTGTTTCAGGTCGGAAGTGAGGAGAACCAAATATGGTTTAGGGCGGATCTGGTCTTTTTAGAGTCACACCACCTGTAGCTTTGTAGCCCAACGTTTATGTAATGATTTAATACGAGCTATTTTGCCATGGATTTTAATATATTTTTTTATGTACAACCTTTAATGACAATAGCCTACCTGAAACACTAAAAATTCATAATCTGATTATTTATTCATATTTGATCAATACAGTTAACGAATGTCACATCATGGATTTTGATAGGATGCTGCCTTCACGTGCTATCGGAATTATCGTAAATACGAGTTTCCTAATCGGAAAAGACGTGAACGCCTCTCAAGCTGTATTTGGGAAATTCGGAAATAATTTTGATACCAGAGTTTCCGAGTTGGGCGGATCATAGGCTAATCTTTAAACATGGTGGAGGGCTGCTGTCAATGCTGTTCTCACAACAACTACATCCCTTTGTCTTGTCGCTAAAGTAGTGTATTTATATGCTGTATGAACGACCATTCGAAGCATTTTGCATGTTTTATAAGCAGCGAAATAAGCATGTCTTTGACCGAAATTCCAGAATTGTCAGTAAACTGCATGTGTAGCGCGGTGAATGTTTATGATAGACAACCAACGGGATGCTACATTTGATTCTTTCAGACATTTAAGCACTTGAATACAAGCTTGTAATCACGACTTCATAAGTGGGAAATAGGACATTTCCGATAGCACATGAAGGCAGCATTATATGAACAACCTTTAGCAATACCTGAAATACATAATCTCATTATTCGTATTAAATTTGATCAAGGTAGTTAACAAATGTAACATCATAGATTTCGATAGGAATAGATAGGTACACTCTAAAAAATGGGTTATGCTGGGTTAAGCCTTTTGGGTCCATTTTTTTGACCCAACGTTTCAGTGTTTGGGTAGTTTTTGTGTTACCCAGCTCCTGGGTCAAATGTAACAACCCAATGTTTGGGTAGTTTTTGTGTTACTCAGATCCTGGGCCAGCGGTTGAGTTAGTTATCGCGGGGATTTTGCGTCTTCTCTTCAGGAGAGAGCAGTTCTAAGCGCCATCGAATTGATGCATTCTTCGGTAAAATACAGGTTTGTGTAAATTTTATTTTATCTATAAAATCGTTACTGTGCTGTATATCGTTCAATTTTATGCAGAGCAACCAGGGGCGGCGTTTCCGTATGGCAGAGTATCGCAGTTGCCATACCCTAGCCCAGTCAGGTGTGCAGTGAAAAATTATCCAAACTTAATATCTCTATTATAATTCGTTTTCATTATTTTAAATCAGAGGGTTTTACAAATATTTAACCAGTGATACGTATTACAAAGAGCTTGTAAGTAAAACTTCGTAATGCAATTGGATCCTCAAGCTCTCAGCGAAACCTCATAACTTCTTCATCCCGACCGGCCAAAAATCTTGTTAACTCAATTTGAGCTTGATTTTCATGTTAAGTGCAAGTGTCTGATACAATAACAACGACGCAGTGTTGTTTAATTATTGACTGTTTTTTCCTTTCTGTCCTATATTTACCCAGCCCTTGGGTTAATAACAACCCAAATTGGGATGTTTTTAACCCAGTGTTTTTTAGAGTGTACCTGAAATACCAAGAATACATCATTTGATTATTTCTATTAATTTTTTATCTATTAACAAATGTAACATCACGTAGCATAGTGAATTCCACTGTAGGCTGTTAGGATGAGAATATATTTAGTTCATGTTCACTTTGTAACAAATAGAGTATAGCGTGCAGAAACACGAAGCACTAAAACCCTACATAAAGAGCATGCGTTTGAGCGTTTGGTGCAAACAATACAAGACAGTGAGAAAACATTAAGTGCAAACAATACAGGACAGTGAGAAAACATTCAGTGCAAATAATACAAGACAGTGAGAAAACATTCAGTGCAAATAATACAAGACAGAGGGGCAATAGACATTTCAACACCGACCAGTGCAGTAGGTGTGTGATATTGCACATGAATTGACCATATAATAATAAACACCATACATGTAACATTTGTTGTGTAGCAGCTATAAATAGTGCAAAACTTAAGTACAATTTGTGTGTGTGTGTGTGTGTGTGTGTGTGTGTGTGTGTGTGTGTGTTAGTCTCTAATCCCTTTGTATTGAGAAGGTGAATGTCGCGGGTCTCTGCGCAGAAACATCGAGAACACGAGCACCAGGGAAACAGTGAGTGTGCACCTTACCTTCAGCTAACGTAGCACGGACGTGCCGGACGATGGAGTCTCCGATGATCACAGCGTCGCGTTCCGTCTCGCGGAGGGGAGCGAAGCGGTTCCGGGTGGAGATCTCGAAGACCGGAGGCGGCGGAGGGGGAGAGGTCGTCGCCCGGGACCTGGCTCGCGTCTTCCGATGCGGCTGCACCCAGGGTCCGTGGTGTCCCGGGGCCGGAGTGAAGGACATCTGGGAAGATCGCGTCCTGGGTGCACCGGGCCTAGGTAGAATTAATAGAATAGAATTAATTATACACAAAAGTATAAATATAATGAAATATTACACTCTGTCAACCCATGGGTACTACATTACACTAAATAACAAATGAAAAAAGAAAAGAAAAAGAAAGAATCATTCAGCTGCTATTCCAAAATATTTGCCATATTTATAAATTACATCACGTGTATGAGGGTAGAGGGTTAAATTCAAGAGTGGGATAAAGTCAAGATACATTTTTGTTGTAAGTATGGTCTATGTTGACAAGAGTGATGTAGAAGTATTCACCATGTCCTAATCAAATTGAAAGAGAAAATGCAGATAATGCATCCATAAAAGAAATGATAGACATATAGTGCTCTTCATACAAATCGTCTGAGACATTTTGCAGCTTCCTAATGTGGGACAGTTGTGTCCCTAAATGTGGGACACTGAAAAGTCTATGATAAAATGTCAAAATCACCTTGATTCATGTAGAATATGTAAAAAAAGTTAGTAATTCTCTTGGTTATGGATGGGTGAAACATGGATAATTTAACATCATCAGACAAATAATACAATATGCTAGTTTTGATGCATTTACTATAAAGACATTAAGCAACTTATCATAGGCCTATGTTGTATTATGTAGATAGAAAAAAGTTAAATGCACAGTCAGAATTCCTGACTGTTCTCTAGTTCATTTTACTTAACAACAAACACATACAACCACAACAGGCATAGCCTAGGCCTATTTAAAGGCAAAATATAATAGCTTAAAATATTTTTAAAAAACAACAACCCACAACTTGAACAAACTTTAGGCTAGGTTCAACCTTGAGTCAGAATTGATGAATGTGCAGTGAACTGCAGTTAAAACATTTAGGACAATTTGGCCTAATGTTTTCTATTTTACTAAGCAACAAACACATACAATCATAACCTTAAAAAATACAACCAGCAGAGGTTAACTTACTGCATCTCTGGAAACAAGCAGTCCTTGCATGTCAAGACACCATCATCATCATCATCATCATCATCTATAACCCTATCTGCAGTAACCGCATTCTAATAGTGCATAACAACACTAAATCCGTGTAAATAACCATTTTGTCCCACAAACCAGGCCCCACCACACATTTTTGACTAACTGAAATATTGTTTTTATCAAACAGGACTCAGTGTATGAGAGTCAATGGTTTGCTATCTTCCAATTATATTCTTCTACAGGTTCCCCTCAAGGGTGCGTTCTTTCCCCTCTGCTTTATATTTTATACACTAATGATTGCAGGAGTACATTTGATTTGAAGATAGGTATATACTGAAGTTTGCAGATGATACTGTCACTGAGAGTCTCCTAGCAAATGAGGAGACATGAATGAATGAATGAATTTATATAGTGCTTTATTGTGTATTGCTGTACACCCAAAGCACTTTACAATTATGTTGGAGGGGTCTCTCCTCAACCACCACCAGTATGCAGCATCCACCTGGATGATGCGATGGCAGCCACAGGACAACGGCGCCAGTGCGCTCACCACACACCAGCTACAGGTGGAGAGGAGAGAAAGTCATAGAGCCAATCAAGTGAATGGGGATTATTAGGAGGCCATGATAGACAAGGGCCAGTGGTGGCAATTTGGCAAGGACACCGGGGATACATCCCAACTTTTTTCGAGAAGTGCCATGGGATTTTTAATGACCACAGAGAGTCAGGACCTCGGTTTAATGTCTCATCCGAAAGACGGTGCTTTTTGACAGTATAGTGTCCCCGTCACTGGTAGGACCCACACAGACCACAGGGTGAGCACCCCCTGCTGACCTCACTAACCCCTCTTCCAGCAGCAACCTAGTTTTCCCAGGCGGTCTCCCATCCAGGTACTGACCAGGCTCAACCCTGCTTAGCTTCAGAGGGCAACCAGTCTTAGGCTGCAGGGTGATATGGCTGTAATCTCACGGACCTGTGGTGGAGGATTTTGTTTCTTGGTGTGCAAGCTGTAGTCTAAACTTAAATATAGCTAAGACCAAAGACATGATTATAGACTTTGGAAAGCCTGCTTTTTTTGTCTCTCCTACTGTCATTCATGGAAGGGACATTGAGCTTGTGGATGAGTATATCTGGGTATAGTTATTTGATAATAAATTACATTTTGATGCTAATACTAAGGCCATTTAAAAAAAAAGTTCAACAATGTTTGTTTTTCTTAAGAAAAATGAATTATTTTAAAGTATGTACTGTGTTAATGACACTGTTTTATCTGAGTTTTATTAAATCTGTAATTTCTGTGTGTCATTGTATGGTTTGATTGCATTAGCTTGTCTAGTAGAAACAGAATGACTAAGCTGTTTAAAACTGCATCCAAGGTGATTGGAGATCAACAGACATTGCTTGAAAAAAAAAAAAGTTACCACACTTTTAATAAAATAAAACCATGGTTAATTTTTCATAAGGGAAATCAACAGTGCGTATACAGGTGCATCTCAATAAATTAGAATGTCGTGGAAAAGTTCATTTATTTCAGTAATTCAACTCAAATTGTGAAACATCTACTAATTTATTGAGATGCACCTGTATTCTCTCAGAGACAAATCTACTTCAACATATGTTGATAACTGTCACGAATCCGGTCCATGAACTTCCATCTGCTAGCCATCAGAGGTCACCCTTTCCAATTTCATTGACTCTCGCACTAGCCTATCCTATCCTAGCCTAGCCTAGCCTAGTTTTCCTTGCCTGTTTTTCTCAGTTCCGGATCTTCACTTGTTTTCCTGGATTTCTCCCTTTCGTCTTGCCCCTTCTGATGCTGTTCGCCGTTCGTTGACCTTCGCTCGCCCTAGGATTATTCTTGTGTCTAGCCCGCCATTTACCTGTTTGCCCTTGTTCGACCCTGCCCGAATTTAAACTCATTCACGAGGGTCCACGTTCATCACAGAGTTGTTTTTTGGAATTTGCTTTGTTGTCTGTTGTTTCTCTATTCTCTGTGGGTATCGCGGAGGAACGCAGCCCCACACTTACTTCTGTAATGGCCCCCGCACTAGATTGCGTTCACAAAATGGTGGCGACACAGATGAGCCTGATCACAAAATGGCAAACACAACAGCGCCCCGTCAAGTCACAGTTGATTGTCATAGGTCAAGGTCACAGTTTATGATCAGGAGTCTGGTCAAGTCACCGCTGATCTTCACGAGTCAAATCAAGTCACAGTTTGTGATCATGAATCTAGTCAAGTCACAGCTGACAGATTCATGAATCTGGTCAAGTCACAACTGATCGTCATGAGTCAAGTCAAGTCACAGCTGATCCTCAGGAGGCCAGTCAAGTCACAGCTGATCTTCATGAGTTAAGTCAAGTCTCAGCTGATCTTCATGAGGCAAGTCAAGTCACAGCTGTTCTTTGTGAGTCAGGTCACGTCACAGTTCATTATTATGAGTCTAGTCTAGTCACCGCTGATCTTCCTGAGTCAAGTCTAGTCACAGTTGATCGTCATGAGTCAAATCGAGTCACAGTTTATTATCAGGAGTCTGGTCAAGTCACAGCTGATATTCATGAGTTTAGTCAAGTCACAACTGATATTCATAAGTCACGTCACATCACAGCTGATCATCCAGAATCACGTCGCATCCCTTCCTGCCAAGGAGCCCGTCTATGAACTCTTTGCCTGTCCTGTTCTGGCTAAGGAGGCCGTCTATGAACTCTCTGCCTGTCCTGTTCCGGCTAAGGAGG
>NW_015507050.1:103254-103616 GCF_001515645.1 Sinocyclocheilus grahami
GACTCGAGATCATAAACTGTGACTTGATTTGACTCGTGATGATCAACTGTGATTTCCAGTCATTGGCCGTTTGCGAACTCCCTGCTCGTCCTGTCACGGCTATGGAGGCCGTTTATGAATTATTTGTGTTTGCCTGTTTGCCAAAGGAGGTTGTTTGTAAACTTTTGTCCTGTCCCGACCCAGCCAAGGAGGCTGCCTCTGAACACTCAGCCTTGTCTATCAACCCCAATGTTCTGTCTGTGTTGTCTGTCTCTGCTCTTTCGTTATTACAGTCTCCGCCATGGTCTCCTGATCGGTGTGGTTCACCGGGGGGGTTCCCTGTTCCTTCTGCTCCGCCGTGGTGGTCTGTCTGGCTCTGGTGG
>NW_015507050.1:105443-106077 GCF_001515645.1 Sinocyclocheilus grahami
GAACTTCCTGCCTGTCCTGTTCCGGCCAAGGAGGCCGTCTATGAACTTCCTGCCTGTCCTGTTCCGGCTAAGGAGGCCGTCTATGAACTTCCTGCCTGTCCTGTTCTGGCCAAGGAGGCCATCTATGAACTCTCTGCCTGTCCTGTTCCGGCCAAGGAGACCGTCCATGAACTCTCTGCCTGTCCTGTTCCGGCCAAGGAGACCGCCTATGAACTCTCTGCCTGTTCTGTTCCGACCAAGGAGGCCGCCTATGAACTCTCTGTCTATCCTGTCACGGGTAAGGAGACCGTTTGCAAACTCCCTGTTCGCCCTGTCACAGCTATAGAGACCATTTGCGAACTCCCTGCTTGTCCTGTCACAGCTATGGAGGCCGTTTGCGAACTACCTGCTCGTTCTGTCACAGCTATAGAGGCCGTTTGCGAGCTCCCTGCTCGTCCTGTCACAGCTATAGAGGCCGTTTCCGAACTCCTTGCTCGTCCTGTCACAGCTATAGAGGCCGTCTGCGAACTCCCTGCTCGTCCTGTCACAGCTATAGAGGCCGTCTGCGAACTCCCTGCTCGTCCTGTCACGACTATGGAGGCCGTCGGGGAATCCTCATCCTGTCCTGTCACGGTTATGGAGGCCATTTGTGAAT
>NW_015507050.1:106426-114609 GCF_001515645.1 Sinocyclocheilus grahami
CCTCTGCTCCACCGTGGTGGTCTTCTGCTCCGCCGTGGTGGTCTGCTTTCTGGCTCTGGTGGTTCTCTGGACCTCCATCGCTCCCCCTGTTCCGCCTCCACTCCACTGCCCTCCGGAATCATAAAGTGTTCTGAGCGTCTGGAAGCTACTCCTTGGGGGGGGGGCTCTGTCACGAATCCGGTCCATGAACTTCCATCTGCTAGCCATCAGAGGTCACTCTTTCCAATTTCATTGACTCTCGCACCACACACTGTTGCACATCACCCCGGACTACATATCCCATCATTCATAGCACTGATTGCACACAGCCCTGATTGCACACAGCTGGTTCACTGATTGCACAGCACTGATTGCACAGCTGTTTCATATCACTCACTCACTATTTAGCTCTCACTCTGATCCCTTCCCTCTGCCGAGTATTGTTTAGCGCATATCTCTTGATAGCTACACTACAGAGCCCTTGTTAGCCTCCTATCCTAGCCTAGCCTAGCCTAGCCTAGTTTTCCTTGCCTGTTTTTCTCGGTTCCGGATCTTCGCCTGTTTTCCTGGATTTCTCCCTTTCGTCTTGCCCCTTCTGATGCTGTTCGCCGTTCGTTGACCTTCGCTCGCCCTAGGATTATTCTTGTGTCTAGCCCGCCATTTACCTGTTTGCCCTTGTTCGACCCTGCCCGTGTTTCTGACCTCTCTGCTTAATAAAGCTTTGCAAATGGATCCACAAGTCTCACGTCTTGTCAGCCCCGTTACAATAACGGTAGGCTATATAGCCTAACTGTCTTAATTTATTCCCTTAATATTTCTGTTGTGGCCCGCGCACTGTCAAGTTTCTGTTCTGTTTTGTTTAGTTTTTTTCTGTATTTATGTTCCCCTGCATTAGTTCCCTGGTCAATCTGTTTCCTTAGTAATTCATTAGTCTTATTGGTTGTTAATTAGCCCCACACCTGTTCTGTTTCTTCCTGATTGCATTCATCCCACCCATATATTCATATGTTGAATATTTACTATTCACGATCGGGGCACCTCTGACGTTCTTCCGAGCAGATTCAGTCACTCTTAAAAAGCACTGTCCTTCGGATGAGACGTTAAACCGAAGTCCTGACTCTCTGTGGTCATTAAAAATCCCAGGATGTCCTTCGAAAAAGAGTAGGAGTATAACCCCGGCATCCTGGCCAAATTTGCCCATTGGCCTCTGACCATCATGGCCTCCTAACCATCCCCATATCTGCTGATTGGCTTCATCACTCTGTCTCCTCTCCACCAATGAGCTGGTGTGTGGTGGGCGTTCTGGTGCACTATGGCTGCCATCGCATCATCCAGGTGGATGCTGCATACTGGTGGTGGTTGAGGAGATTCCCCGTTAAGCGCTATATAAATGTAACTAATCATTATTATTATTATTATTATAAAAAAATGAGAAGAAACATTGTGTGAAACAGGTTGTTTTTGAAGTGCTTGAAATAAAGCTGCTCTTTATTTTCATTGATGACTGCAGTGTTAATAATTGTAATTATGGGTCTGTTATTCATTGTATAATAGACCTGTTTTAAAATACCTTTTTAAACTAATTTTTAATGAGGAGTAAGCTAATAGCCTAATCTTTTATTATCCTCACAGCACGTCAGTTATTCGGTGCTGCGCTATGAAATTATTGCGGGGCAAGTAATTGTAATATTACTTTAATAATAAAAGTAACCTAATAACAAAAATAGGCCTAATAAGAAGAAGAATGTAACAGGCCAACGTTAATTGGAAATGCTAAATCCTTTTAATATTGCCAATATTTGATGCTTCTGACAATATCTCTGGCTCTCGTCGATAGATGATCATTGTCTTTCCATGCAACCCAGCACGGGGAGTTTATCGCGGTTATAAATTTTATATTTTCTCATGTTTGGTCTGACAAAGCAATTTGGTTTATACTTTTACAGCTAAATAAGAGTACATGAAGTTTTCGCTTAAAATTAAAAAGAATATAGTCAATTATTATTAATTACAAATTTATAATAGCCTATTTGAAAAATATTGGTAGCTGATGTTAACTGGCTAACTACCTGATGCTAACTTGAAGTAATTTTTGAATATAAAGTCCAAATATTTTTAATCAACCAACTAGAATACATTTGATGGAAAATCAAAGGATTTGATGTTCATAACAGAGTAACTACAGTAATTAAGCCATGCCTCCTGGGGGTGTTTTACTCCACTGACTAGATTTGAAGAAAAAAATGTAATTCTAAAAAAAAAAAAATTATTAATAATTATATTTTCCTTAAATAACATGTACTCCCTATCTACAGGCCTTACTATTCTCATATCATAACTCAGTGGCGCCTGCAGGTGTACGGCTGTATGCACTGTGCGTACCATGAGCGCTCAGACTGACCTGAGATTTGCCCTGCACACATTTCAGCAATTAGGCCTTTGCGTCCCGTATTTCTGTCGACTGAACCAGCCATGCCATTAATTATGAATTTATCAGTCTTTTGCATGCCAAAGTCAATTTCTGCATATAAATATTACACCAAATAAAGCTATATTTTAGACATCCCGCGTCTCACCAGGAGATGGTGACTGCAGCCTGAATCAGCCATCCATCCATTTTCCAAACCGCTTGTACAACCGTGGGTACAACATGATATAATTCAGGTAGGCTATCATTTTCTTTTTAATTGATTTTGGTTTAATTAAGGTTTATACATGCTACTTGCCATGGCAGAGTTCAAGATAAACAGTTTCATTACTACTGGAGCTGCTAGTTTGCTAAGTTTCAAATGATTGTTAAATGGCAAGCACAAATTCTGCAAAAGCTAAATTTCTCTCATTGTTGATTATGTTTGTGATTTCACTGAATCCGGCTGAGTTTCTGTCACATCACACCTGCCAGCCAGGAGAATTTCTAGTTCATGTGATTCAGCCGTCCTCTGGTTCTGATTTGATTCATTGGCTGGAGTTTCATCACATGCTGCTGCATTCTAGGTTTAGGATAAAATGTGTTTTAATCTACTTCTGTATTCTCTGGTTGTTTAATATGAAGCAAAGGGCCTTTATTGTAGGTCATTTAGGCCTATAACATTTTAAATTAAAGAAACTATGTAAAAAGATATTCACCTGAGGCTACATAAGACAGTACATAATACACTCAGATTGACAGCTGGCCAGCCCAATCAAATGAGAAAAGAAAAATCCTGCATACATTAATAATTGCTCAAATACATGAACATACAAACAACTTGTATGTGTGAAGTAAAAGAAAAGAAAAAAAAGTAAGTAGTAATACGATCCTGGTGGATGAGGACTGATATTTTCAGTTTTTGCGCCTCTATTCTGTTGTGAACTTAAGAGCTGATGTCAATATAAGCGATTCAATCCAAGTGTGCTACCACTGTAAAACAGTCCCCGATTGGTCTTTAGTCATCGTCCCATCCATCATACCTGAGATCCAGTTTCTATTGGTTGAACGTCCCAACAATTACAAATGAAGCTGGAAAACACCGCATCATCGTCATCGGATCTTATATGTTCAAAGCAACATGTAATGTCACTCTAGACTCTAGAGGTTGGAATACACTACACAACTTTTACCCCGATTTATAGTCTGGAGAAGTTCACACAATAGTTGCCGAAAGTCAGAGCCAGTCTGCAGATTTGAGTCGACAGATTTAATAGAAAATCGCATAGTGTATGATGGTTATGATTTTTTAGCTTCAGACTTTGATTCCATTCAGTCGGAGGAGATCAGATTTTAAAACACTAGGCATCATACACTCACCGACTTTGTAAATAATCACAGAGGAAAAACTGGCTATCATCCATACAGTCTTACGATCACAAAAATAACACAAAATTTGCATCCTTATTTTTATCTCATTTATATTGTAAAATGATTTTTTAAATAGACACTGAGGTCCACCCTAGGTTACCCCACTCAATTAAAAATGTCTGGCCTCACCACTGCCTGAAAATCTTGGTTCTGCTCACCAGACCCCACTGCTTTCTACACAAGACAAATGCAAATGCAGTTATACATCAAGTAAACTTAAGGTTGATTGCAAATCTCAGTTAGTTCACTAACCTGACAATATTGCAAACACTTCACGTCAGAAATCCCTGAGATAAGACAAGTGAGCTCTATTAAAGCACAGATATGATAAACATCAGCTGATATAATGGCTGAATGGAAGCTTATTTCTGCCATGAAATAAACATATAAAAAATGTAACTGCGACTTTTTATCTTACAATTTTAACTTTATACATTTATAAATTTATATCTCACAGTTCAGACTGTATTTCTCAGAATTGTGAGTTTATATCTAACAATTAATATCTTAATATCTCGCAATTGTGAGAAAAAGTCAGAACTGTGTGATAAAAGGTTGCAATTACTTACATTTTTGTTTTTACAACTATGTTTTTATTCCATGGCAGAAATAAGCGTCCATAGTTTCCTTTATTTAACAAACATCCAATTCTACAACAAATTGCTCTGTTTTATAGGAACTAGATTTTATAGTGGAAGAATGCAAATTTGCATAATTAAATAACATAAATGAAACATTTTGACCAGCCGCATTGAATGTAAGGGGCATTAAACAGATTTCAGTTATTTGTAAGGATAACAAGGACACAATTCCAGTTACATAAAGGGTCCAAACATGAGAAAAATCAGCAGAGAAAAGACAAAGAGACTTTCAGAGGTAAAGACGACGACTCTCAGATCCCACACTGCATGCTTAGCATTTACTGAGGAAGACAGTAAAAATTAAAGCTTTGTTTGGGAAAAGAATGTCAGATGCTATTAGTGTTTGTTCACTCACCTGTTTTTGGTATCACTTTTATCATAAATATGCTGCAAAAAGGAAAATACGTGAATGACAACTATTCACAACAACATTAATGCCAACAAATGTTTAATACAAGGATTACAGTAAAATGAACAGCCAGCCTCTTTAGCAGATCGCTGTCCATCAAAAGATATGTCTAAATATCAGAGTTTTGTCTGAAATCCAAAACCAGTCAACTTTGTCATGTCAACTCAGCTGACGGAGGAATCCGGAGAACATAAGTGATTTAAAAAATAAGTTTATTCAATAATGTCAGTTGTGTCTATCTTAATGCTCAGTCTGTCTTCATTTGAGCAGCACAAATTCAGCACAAAGTGTTGTTATATCATACAAAGACCACAGAGAATTACTGCTTCACAACATCATCCGGTGACGCTGAAAACCTTTAGGTGGAGACATTCACTTATTCCTCTAACTTGACATTAACATTCAACAACAGAATGTAAAGAGCAAAGAACAATCAGAAATGGTAAGTATAAGTAATACACAGAATAGAGTAAATATTCCTGTATACACATGAGAAAAACTATGAAATAAACATGGACATAACAAATCAAGAATAACAGATGTATGTTCATGCTCATGAAACTGCACACACTGACTGTTATTATAAACTCCAATGAGATCCCTCAGTCCTTCTACATTCTGGGTGACACACGACTGATTTGGTCCAATAAAATAACTTGTTGGCCGATGGTTTGTTCAGGTCCTGTAGATTTGGACTGATGAAATCAGACTGTTAAGGATCCTGAGTGTTTGGGAGTGGCTTTGAAAGTTTGGACTTTCTCATCTCTTCTAGTTCCTTTTGGATCTTATAGACCTTCTCGGCCAGTAAGTGGTAATATTCATCCTGAACACAAGACATTTAGACATAAAAACAGGACAAAATCACCAAATAAAAATAAGGTTGAGGCATCATGAAATCATGGTTCAAATTCAGGCTTTTCTAGTGTAAATAAAGGCAAAAATAATAATAAATCAGGCTGAAATGTGGCATGAAAGCTTATGTGGTTTACCCTGCTGTTGGCAGACTCATAGAAGTCCCCTTCAACTCTACATGCGTAAGCAACCAAGTTCCCCAAGCGTCTGTCCTGCAGTGCTGCAGGGTCTGGGTTGGGGAATATGGCTTGAACCCTACAAGAGCATTTAAGAAATTGAAAAATGCTCAAAAACAACCAAAGACACCCATTATGATGAGAGACAGCTCTTCTTGAACTCACAGCTTGTGCACTAGATGATTCCTCAGGTCCTGAGTGATGTTCTCATGCCAGGACTTCTTCACGCCAGGTAGTGACAGCGGTACAGATGCAGAAAGGTTCCCTGTGGAGGATTAACATTTTAGAGGGATCTTTCTTTCCTCCATTACACTCACTGAAATGATCAGACAAACTACATTTACTTATGGACTAGAAAACTGATGCACTTGTGTGCAGAGTAATTAAATGGTCAATTTTATTCAATATAATGCCAGATGAGGTTAGTGATTAAGGTTAATGATGAATATTGTGCATGCCGCTGATGGATGCTGCTTGACTGACGAGAGGAGCCTGAATGTCAGTGTCAGGAGAGCCCAGTGTCACTGAAAACAGAAGAAATCAATGTAAAATGTAATAAATCAATAAACAATAAAGCGGTCCAAAAACAGCTGAGTCATAAGCCAAAGTAATAATAAAAATCAAATGTAGATATTATGCTTATAAAAGTAAAATGCACTGCAGGCATAAAAAAACAACAACTTGGCAACATAAATAAATGGCTTTATGTTTGACAGTGATAAGATTTAACAGTTTTTGATAGTAAAAGATTAAATTAAATAGTAGAAGCCTACTATTATTTCAGCAACGCAACGTTTTTAATTCGCTTTTATTCGTTGCTTTTATTCTACTCACAAAATTCCGGGGTGGGGGGGGGGGAGATAATATTTCATAATATTCATAACTTTAAAGAAGAGGCAATCGTGGTGCCAGGCATCTATGAATTATGATCATTTGAGTGCATGCGCGTAGATTACACGGGGGACGTGGGGGACATGCCCCCCCCCACTTTTAATATCACATAAATTCTTCCCCTGCAGTTTTTTCGGGCAAGTTTGTTCGCATAGAGGTTTTCAAGAGCCGGTGTGAATAAATATATATTTAAATTCCAAGAGACAGGATAGTCTGTGCATGATCTGATGTTTTATTCGGACGCAGATTAAGGCGAGATGAACACCGCGGAGCGCAAAACATTCCGTGCAGTGTATGTTTCAATCATACTCGAAGCCAGAGGTGCTCTCGCGCAGAAAGTCGTACGAGGAAATCCCTAATTTGGACAAAAGCGTCCAGCTATCGCTGTATGAAAACAGTTAATTGTTTTCAGAAAAACAGAAATGTTTGGAAACATGAAGACATTAAACATACGATTGCGACAATATATGGTTTATTTGTGTAAGTCATCTCCAGGTAATAAATAAAGTATATGAACAATGCAGTGCTAACTGACATAGCATTTATTACAGTATTGAAACTATTCTGCCTTATTATGTGATAAAAAAAGTGTTTGTAGTATATAAACAAATCATTATTATTGGTTATTGTCCAGCAGTTACCGGATTTCTAAGCCAATTAAAAGCTAGAAATTAGAGAAAAATGAAAGTTGCCTGTACACCAGTCAAAAGTTTTTGAACAGTAAGATTTGTAATGTTTTTTAAAGAAGTCTCTTCTGTTCACTAAGCCTGCATTTATTTGATCCAAAGTACAGCAAAACAGTAAAAATTGGAAATATTTTTACTAGGCTATTTAAAATAACTATTTTTCTATTTGAATATATTGTAATATGTAATGTATTCCTGTGATCAAAGCTGAATTTTCAGCATCATTACTCCAGTCTTCAGTGTCACGCGATCCTTCAGAAATCATTGTGATATTCTGATTTGCTGCTCAAAGAAACATTTATTATTATTATGATCTTGAAAACAGCTGAATAGAATTTTTTCAGGTTCCTTTGATGAATAGAAAGTTCAGAAGAACAGCATTTATCTGAAATAGAAATCTTTTGTAACATTATAAATGTCTGTATCATCGCTTTTGATCAATTTAAAGCATCCTTGCTAAATAAAAGTGTTCATTTCTATATTTTCTTTTCCAAAAAAAATCTAAATTATACTGACTAAGCTTTTGAATGGTATAGTGTATAATGTTACAAAAGCTTTTTATTTCAGATAAATGCCGATCTTTGGATCCTTCTATTCATCAAAGAACCCAGAAAAAAATTACTCAACTGTTTTAAATATTAATAATAATTATTATTATTATTATTAAAAAAAGGTTTCTTGAGCAGCATATTAGAATGATTTCTGAAGGAT
>NW_015507050.1:115012-126928 GCF_001515645.1 Sinocyclocheilus grahami
AAAAATCTTACTGTTCAAAAACGTTTGACTGGTTGGTTATATAGATTACAGAAATGTTATATTGTAATATATATATATATATATATATTCGGGACGAGAAGCACCGATTCGCACAATCGCATGTATCGCACACCGGACGCGTCGCCACCAGATGGCGCTGTTTTCGACACTCTCGACGCTTTGAATCTTTTCCCGGAACAGTCAGGGAACAACATGTATTTCCCTATTCGTGGCGTAAATATGTTCAGTTAATAAGAAGGAACGCCAATACAATTCTTCTTTGGATTCGAATTCCAAGATGATCCCGGAAGTGTCGTCGTCGAGTGTTTGTTTGTAAACCGCTACGCGATTTAAAAATCAATGTTCTGCTTGAAACGTTTTACAAAATGATACTAATGTATATGCTTTTCAGTCGCGAATTCTTTTGTCGTTCTGATCTGTAAGTTTTCAAAAATATTTGATGGGCCTGCTCAACAGTCACACTTCACACAAGGAAGTAAAATAAGTTCGAAGGCGTTTCATCTCCCCTTAACCTGGGTAAAATAACGACATAAACTCTTTCAAATAATTTTCTATTTAACCAGCGTGTACTTACAGTTTTGCAATAATTCCTCTTCAAATGTAAAATCCATTTTGCTTGCCAGAGAGCGTACTGCGCAGAGGAAGAAACAGTCTATGGGAACAAGAACCGATAGCACTTCTTGCTCTTGTTGAGACCCCAGGGGACCCGTGACAAATGTGGGGGGAGCCAACCATTTCTAGTGAAGCCCTCCTGCTTCAAAGCAGCTGCACGAGTAATGTTCACACAGAACCTACAATGTCTGAAGAAATACCCCGTATCTCATAGCAAAGGCTAGATAATGCTCATAGCATGAACTTGCTGGAGCTTTAGCAATTAAAAGACCCTTACAGCAATCTTTGCGTATGCTGTATATATATAAATACACACATATTTAGGCTGTAAATCCACTTTATATTTAACTGATCTTCTTATGCCCTATAATCCATCTGGCTCTTTAAGGTCACTAAACTCTGGAGTTTTAGTAGTACATAGGATATCTAAGTCCACTAAAGGAGGGAGACCATTTTCCAATCTGACTCCCAAACTCTGGAATAGTCTTCCTGATAATGTCCGTGGCTCAAACACACTCTCTCTGTTTAGATTAAAGACACATCTCTTCAGCCAACATTTGCATAATGAATCTCAATCTCACCCTTGTTCCCAGTTAGATAAAAGTCACAAACTTATTATTTTTTTTTGCTTGAAACGTTATGAACAGCAGCTCCGCTAATTAATTTATATCTGCCTTTCTGTTCCTACCCTGGGATGCCCATGTCGAGGTATCTAGAGATTACACCAGCTCCAGCGTGGATCCAGACTCATAAAAACTTCTGATGACCCCAACACCTGTGAAGAGATGATGCTGACCCCTGGCAGGTGACACAGCTGGCAAAATGTCTCTATATTGTAAACATTATGATCACACATTAATAATCGCATTAATAAGCTTCTGCCTGAAATTAATTCATGTTAGCAAGCTGTATGATTCTATTATCTTGGAACTGTTCATTTGTCAAATGAACATTACTTGGACACATTCACTTCTGCTTTGTGATGTAGACACATGCATTTTCTGTAAAGCTGCTTTGAAACAATGTGTATTGTGAAAAGCGCTATACAAATAAATTTGAATTGAATTGAATTCAGCTTGCATCTGAGAGTCTACAGAGCAGTTTGTCTACAGAGTGACATCCTCACCCACAGACAGACAATCAGATCCTGATACTATCAAATGCTCTGAAAGAATACAAAAAAGTGAAATACCAGAGGAAAAAACTATCAAAGAGTTATCCAGAACTGTGTAATGGATCAGAATTACATCCAAACTTACCAGCAACTTTTTTTTAAAGCAGTATCACCACAGAGGATCGGGTCGGACAGCAGGAGTGACTGAAGTGTTTTTGCACTGGGGCTCAAAGCTAAGACTAGATTATGATTGAAGGTAATACATCTGAGTTGTATATCACCATGGTATTTCATTCTACAGAAATTTACAAAATAGAAACAGTTGCAGCCTAGTAAGAAACTGGATTGTGGTCTCACTGAGATTGACCAGTAAAACTACTGAAACCTGGGCACATCAAGCAGAACGATTTCTTTTTCAGAAATGACGAACTTGAAGACTTCAATAGAAAGCACTCTCAGCATTTATTGCTATTACAGTTACACAAACTTAAACTAGCAATTCAGACACATAACTGACAGAATGTCATGATTGCTCAAAAGACAACATACATGCTAGAATCAAATAAAGAGTCTATTTTCAGTTGCTTCATTCGTGTCATTAATGTAGTTTTTGTAAGTATTGCTCATTACTGTATTCATATTACTGTATTTAATAATCTAAGTGTGAAGGGAACTGTACTCAGGTGCAACTTACCTGGACTGGGAAGTCCAAATGAGGAAATCAGTAGGAAGAATTGTGCCAGAGACAGAAAATATAACCAGACCCACTTCACATGCATCCTGATAAAACCTTAAAAATAATAATAAAAAATGAACGGATGCTCATCACATCTTTTCTCATATAACATAATTCCAACTATGAAAAGGACCATGTTGCTCATCACAACAGTAAGGATAACATTTGTTTGCTGGTTAAATGTGTGAGCTTTAGCTTCAAATGGTCAAAGAAAAGATCAAAATCTACACTGTAAAAAATGATTGTGATTTTAACAGTAAAAGACTGTAAAAATGCTACAGTAAAAACCTGTTAACTGGTTAACAGTAAGTTTCCATACTATATTCGTTGAATAAATGTAATTACATTTAATGTGATTTTCCAGTAAAATACTGTTAAAAATACGGTTTTTGGAAGTGAAAAAGAAAAAGTCATTGTATAATTTATGGTGAAAAAAACGTAAATTGACACTCCCAGAATTCCCTGCATAACACTTCATATTTGAGTTTTTTCTTATCAGTTGTGTACACTAGGGTTTAATCTTACATCTAATGTTGTTAAATTAATGTTTATTGTATTATTTCAGCATCATGTGTGTCACCATGATGGGGTTTAGTGTTAGTGTGAATGACACTGTGCACCTTCTATATACAAGTATTGCCCTCCTCAGCTCGTAGAAAAGCTGTTTGTGATGAGCTTTGGTTCATCGTGTGACTTTCTCATCACCACCAGTTTTCGGTGGTTATCAGTGCATTACAATGGTTCAAAATAGATAGTACTTCAATATGTTGGTTTATTAACATTACATCAGTTAATGAAATACGGTATTTTATTGTGAATTTAAGTTAAGTCTGTAAAACCTAAAATGTTGCTACCATACTTTTTACGATGAAGTTCTGGCAACCACAGCTGCCGGTATTTTACAGTAAATGTCACAGATTAGCTATACCAACTTGTGAAAACAAATAATTAAAAAACTCTTACCTCTACTCAAAATGAAAGAGAACAGCACAACACATCCATAGAACATTCCAAAAATGATGCGCCATGCAGATTTCTTATTTGCAGCCTTTATCCAGGCATCTATCAAAAAAACTGCCAGAAGAACAGATCAAAATTAAACGCAAAAACAGTAAATAAAAAAATAAAAATGACAAGTGTAACTGCAAGAAAATGATAGACCTTAAGAATGAGTGAATTGTGCAATGTTTGTCAAACAATTTGTCGTTTTGATTAAATAAGGTTGTTCTAATGTATGTGGAGATCACCTCATGAAAAAGCAGCACTACATGAAATTACGCAAAAACTGCAAAAGTACCTAATCTTATTTCAGAATGATGAATTTTCAGCCCCATATTTTAAATTCTCACCCCCATTGTTATTATTAAAGCACATTAAATGGTATTAAAGGCAGATTGTGCCCATTTTATATGAAGTAATGACAAGCAGATTAACCATTTTCTTATTGAAAAATGTCCCCAAATTATGTGTCAAAAGTAAAAACAGAAGAGATTTGATTATGATTTTAAATGTTCACAATGGCAATGCAAAAAAAAAAAAAACTGCAAATATTAAAAAAAGTATGTGAAAAAGATTTCCTTCTCAATGCTAAAGCAATAACCATGACACAAATAAAAAATCAAAGTCCTACGTAAAAACTTATTATGGGCTCTAAAATGTGCCGCTCATGCAGTATGTTTGAATCCTGTGTAAACACCTAATACTTGTCAACATTAATTATAGTTCCAGTCCAACTATCACATAGCCCATTTATTTATTCTTGTAGCTCAAACTGTAGAGTATGACTAGCAATGCTGATGTCAAGTTTGATTCCCACGGAAAGCATAAACTGATCAAATGTACACCTCACATAATGAAATGTAAGTCACTTTTGATAAAAGCATCTGGTAAATGCATAAATGTAAATGCTTTCTGTTGTGCACCTCCTCAGACTCTCTACCTCTTTTAAACAGTGAGGCCCACCTACTGATTATCATAGAAGTTACATACTGGATGGCTTTGAAAATGAAATTGTAAAATAAAGAAAATGAAATGGAAACTAAACTTTACATTTTAATTTAAATATTTGCTTTTTCAATTTAATATTGACAGTCTAGCCCCAATAATGTTGTGAAAATAATTTGTCAAATTAATTTTCAAAAAATGAGATGGTTTATGTTTTTTTTTTCTGGTCATTTTATCATTTCAACCTGGCAGAGTCTGCCTTTCAGGTGTTATAATCAATCAATCTATCTATCTATCTTTAATGGAGTAATGTGGAAAAAATGCCCTACAAGCAGACAGATATCATTAAAATTTGTGAAATGCTTTTAATTGCTTTTAATGTGAGAATAATGTCTATGACTTCTGCTGTGCAAAATTCAGATTTACCCACCTGAATAAACAACGACTGTGAAAACAGCTAATTCTCTTTTTCTACTTGAAAACTTGATCCATGTTTTAAGGTTGTCTGTAAGCACACAACATTACACCCAATTAATATTTTATTATAAAGCTCAACAATGTTTGTTAGTTCAGTCCTGCTTGAGTAAATTGTATCCCCCGCTGTTGGCAAACAGACAAATTTTAAATATTCTTATTCCCAACATATCAAATAAAGCATGGTCGCGAGTCACCCTGAATTCCTCGAAAAATGTGTTGTCTCCATGTGTTTAGCTTGAGTTAGGCATAGAACTCTTAGCCACATTTCAATATTTTACATGTATTTAACTAACAGCATTAATCTCTTAAAATATGTCAAGGGTAAAAATGTCATCATCAATATATTTCTCATTGAAAAAAATTAAATATGTAGATTGTAAACATACCTTGAAGATAATTTAAATAAGACAAAGCCCAAATCAACATTAAAGACCTCAGAATATTAAGAGCACAGCAAGTGATGGTCTCATTCAGAAGTTCTGGAACAGAATATTAAATGATGGGTATTAGTGGACATGAGACAAAAAAACTCTCATCATGAAAGATTAGCACTACATTAGAACACTTAGAAAATCTGTCATATTCTTAATATTGTTCTGTACATAATTACAATATCAAAGATGCTAAACTACTGTACTGCACTCACCTTCAGTAAGAACCCAGAAGATAAAGGCAAAGAACATACAGATGTTTGGATAAAAGACCAGAGAAAGCTGAAGATTCCTGATTGTTCTGCTGGTGACTGGAAGATGTAAAACTATCCCAGTTAAATGAGACACTTACAGATACACATACAGAGTTTGTGTACCACAGTACCACAAGTGAGAACAATTCTCTTCCAAACACACCTGTGTTATTTGATCTGCAGTAGATCAGACAGCAGAGGAGAAGCACAGCTCCAAATCCAGCAGCAAAACAGAAAAATAACACAGCTATGTGCCAAGAAGAGACACCTGTGAAACACAAACATCAGGTATAACATTTACATCTGCACTGAATCAATTTGATAATAGGTCATCGTTTCCTACTGGGGAATAATTATGAAAAAAAATTACATATTTTATATACAGGTGCATCTCAATAAATTAGAATGTCGTGGAAAAGTTGATTTATTTCAGTAATTCAACTCAAATTGTGAAACTCGTGTATTAAATACATTCAATGCACACAGACTGAAGTAGTTTAAGTCTTTGGTTCTTTTAATTGTGATGACTTTGGCTCACATTTAACAAAAACCCACCAATTCACTATCTCAACAAATTAGAATACTTCATAAGAAAGAATTTTTTTTTAATGAATTGTTGGCCTTCTGGAAAGTATGTTAATTTACTGTACATGTACTCAATACTTGGTAGGGGCTATTTTTGCTTTAATTACTGCCTCAATTCGGCGTGGCATGGAGGTGATCAGTTTGTGGCACTGCTGAGGTGGTATGGAAGCCCCTAACTTACAGGAGGAGTACTAAATAATCTGTCCAGGTAAAAGAAAAGAAATCAACAACAGAAACTTTCCTCAACTCCCTCGCTAACCAAAAACAGGGATGAACAGGGAGTACAAAACAAAAATGGCACCCTCTCCCTACAGCTTACGATTTAACAAAGCAAATGAACAACAATTACAATACCTTTTTAATACTTTGAAAAACGAAGTTAGAGTAGTCACACTACCTGCACAGTAGCAGCACAACACTGCTGGACAACAGGAATACACTATAACAATCAAAAGCGTTTTCATGAAGAAATGTCCCAAGTTTGCACCACACTCAGCAAACTTTACAAACACCAAAAAGTCTGGAGCAGGGGAGAAGTGAACCTCCCTCCAAATCGTTTCTTCTGCTCTTTTGTAGGTTTTGTGTCTCTGCGGCACATTCTCTGACGAGCACCACCTGTGGGCAATTTGCTACTGCCAAGCAAGCAGATTAAGAGAAAGAGAGAGAGCACCTACAGCACATACACAGGATAACATGACCACACCCAAAGGAGTGGGAAAGACACTTAAAAATAAATATAACGCATGCAGCCTAGGGATGTAACACCCCCACCATTAAGAATACAAACCGAGGTTTGTAGCAAACACTTACACTCTTACCATTCACTCTAGGAAAGAAGATATAAGAGACAACGAGAAAACAGTACTTCTATGCTCTTGAGAGAGCATCTGCCATAACATTTTCCGTGCCCTTCTTGTGTCGAATTTCCAGGTTATACTCCTGGACAGCGAGAGCCCACCGCAACGAGCGCTGATTGGTACCTGACATGCGAGAAAGGAATACCAAAGGGTTATGGTCAGTGTACACAAGGATAGATTGAGGACTGTTTCCCAAATAAACCTCAAAGTGTTGAAGTGCCAGCAAAAGTGCCAGAGCTTCCTTTTCAACCACACTGTAGTTTTGCTGGGTCTTGGAGAACTTTTTAGAGAAGTAGGAAACTGGGTGGTCAACATGGGCTTCATCCTCCTGCAGCAGAACTGCCCCAGCTCCAGTAGCACTTGCATCCACCTGCAATCTGAAGGGTATCTTGAAATTTGGAGCGGAGAGAACAGGGGCATGGCAGAGGAGGTATTTTGCAGCATTGAAGGCAAGTTCACAATCACTGGTCCACTCAAACCTTCTACTCGTGCTAAGCAGGTCTGTAAGGGGAGAGACTAGAGCAGAGAAATTGGGACAAAAACATCTGTAATATCCACTCATTCCCAAAAAACGTCTTAACTCCCGCTTGTTACAGGGCACAGGAAATTCAAGGATGGCTGAGATTTTGGCTTCAACAGGTTTCACCACTCCTTGACCAACTTGCTTGCCCAAGTATGTGACAACTCCTTTTGCAAACTCATATTTAGCAAGATTTAGGGTCAAAGAAGCAGCAGTCAGGCACTTAAACTTTTCAAGGGTCTTCACATGATCGGTCCAGTTATCTGAATATACCACGATATCATCTAGATACACTTCACAGTTGGTCACATCGGACAGTATCTGATGCATCATACGCTGAAACGTAGCTGGTGCGTTTTGCATCCCGAAAGCTAAGACCTTGTACTGCAGGAAGCTGCCAGGGGTGACAAATGCTGAAATCTCTGAGGCACGTTGGCTGAGAAGTACCTGCCAATATCCCTTTAGCAGATCTAATTTTGTGACATACTTGGCTAAAACCCACTCTATCTACAGAGTCTTCCATTCTGGGAAGTGGGAAAGAGTCAGGTTTCGTTACATGGTTGACTTTTCGATAATCTGTGCAAAATCGAAAGGTGTTATCGGGTTTTGGGACAAGGAGACCAGGGGAACTCCAGGGACTTGACGCAGCATATACTCAACCTCATTTTGCATGATTTCACGTTTCCTTGGATTCACTCTGTAAGGATGCTGCTTTATAGGGGCAGCATCTCCAACATCAATGTCATGCACACATAGTGTAGTTCTACCTGGCACATCACTAAATAAGGTCGGAAAAGCATGTAGTAAGCAGGTTAAATTTTTAGACTGTTCATCGGTCAGATGGGCAAGAAACCTTTGAAGATCCTGCATTATTTTTCTGGTTTCCTTTTTCCAAAAAAGGAAAAACTAAAATTCTGCTTAAATGTTCGTTTTTTGTTCATGGGTGGAAAAATGAATAAACAGCTTGAATATTCGATTTCTAGACGTGGGCGGGAATTAAACGCCCCTTTCTGCTGATTGGTCAGCCGAAGATCAAACCATGCCTTTATCAGTTCTTCCGCAGTATCACGCAGCAGAATAATAGTCCTCCACTGCTGCAGTTGTACGGATTAATAACCCATTTTATCAATTTCATATTATAAACTGGTTTAAATATGACCGCTGCTTCTTTCCTGTACACTTCAATACTGGTCTGCGCTTGACTGTAGTTGCGTCTGTCTGCTTATTGAGTTTATTTAACCCATCGCAATTTATTGGAACTGTGTGAACTAGAGTGACTACTCACCTTAATGCTGTTGAAAAAGGGGCCGTTTTCTAATTTTTCTACTTTCAATATTAAATCAAAAAACAAATGATTGAATGATACACGGATTTTGCAGCATCATTATGTTACTTTTACACAGAGATAAGTAGGTCTGTTGGTAAAATCTGTTGACTTTAGCAATCGTTGTTAGATTATATGCCAATAGTTAAACAAAATGTTAGCAAAATCAAACCGTCAGGGTTATGTTCTGTTTTAGTTCTGTTTCTGCCTCCACATTTCCCTGAGTCCCCTCCTCTATTAGTTTCCATGGTTTTTGATTAATTTGCTGGTTAGTCATTATTAGATAAAGTCCCATGAAATCAAAAATAAAGTTTTTTGGGTGTTAGTATCAATATGTTAGTCTTAAGGTTATCTATAAGGCAGTGTGCTCCAAAACAGTGACAACATCCGCATTTAGAAGATATAAGCATTCAACGCTTGCAGTTCGTCACTTCCGCCAAAACGGCTCAACGATTTTTTTGGACGTCACATCGTACTTCAGCTTCTCATCAAACTTTCTGTCCAATCAAATGCTCTCTAGAATCTGAAGCCCCGCCCCCTACACTATAAAATAGATGCTGAAGCCGCGGCTGAAATCGGTCACTTAGTATTTTCTGCACAGTGAATGGCACGTAGTGCACTATATAGGGGACAGGGAACGATTCAAACAGTGTAAATATGCTTTCCATCGAGGAAAAAAAGAAGTCTGGTTTCGCGCTGGGTCATGCTATCCACCGCACCGCACACACTCTGCTCCGGACCAGAGACACGATAGCACGGAGCAGATCACAAAATGTATCGGAGCTATTTGAATTCTACACAGAATGCTATATTTTATAGCAATATGGATGAGATTGTGGCTGGCATACCCTGTCAAATACGGCTTTACAGAGCTCAACGGCTGAACGGCTCTAGCCCAAGCTGTGATATAAACGAACGCTATTGGCTATTTTAAAAAGGGGCGGGGCTGCTTGATATGTCCCGCCCTGTCTTCCTGTTTCAGTTCAAATGACGTCAACACATAGAGTAACGCTATGTGTTTCTATGCATTTCAGGGGACCTTTAACTCCCTTCACCTGTTTTCCCCTGGTCAGCTGCCCTACTTAAAGTCTTCCTTCTGTTCAGTAGTTTGTCGGTGATTGTTTGATGTTTCATGCTGGATGTTAGGACCCTGAGAGTAGTGACATATTCGCACGGGATTAGTATTATCTGTGCTTGATTTATTTGAAACACATTAACCTCAAAACCTTTTCAGCTTTCTCTTTCTGCAAATTGTATGGTGTAACGATATGATGACAGCACCCAGAATACTATCAAACACTCTAACGCAGCTCCATTCTTCGCGAAAGATGGATATACAACTTGCCAAATGCTGGCCATATCACAGAGAGATGCCGATTCGCACGGGACTAATATTATCACAGGACCTCGGTGTTCAGCGAAATATGGTAGGGCTTTTGCGGGGGAATTTTTACATTACAAATTACAGACATGGCCGATTCGCACGGGATTAAGATCACAGACAACCTCTGCAATTATTACAAATGACTGGAGGTCACCGGTAATACTAATCCCGTGAGAATAGGGTTTGAGACTTTTTGTTGTGGATTATCCTTTGTCTTCTGCACCTTCCTTAGAGAGACCGTAACACAAACATTTGAGCAGGAGGAATTTGGTTGAATTGACACGGAATGACCCTATTTAAACTAAATGTACAAAAAGGGTAGATGCTTTTTGCAAGAGCATAAACAAATACAGTATAGCATCTTGCAAATAAACTGCAAGATGTTTTTCACACAAACTATCAATGGAATATTCTATTTATATTGCAGCTAAATAGCCTATATCTGAGCAATGGTGGGCAGAATTAGTAATAATAGCCAATAACAAGAAGGTTAGACAGAGCTATGATAAAATCTTGATCATGAAAATTTGAGTTTTTGTCCACTGTTTTTGCTTTTTGTTGTTTCTTGTTAAATGAAGATTGGCGTTGTGGGCTATGTTTTGCTAAAATATAGATGCTTTTATTCAAAGTGACTTTTTACAAGTGAGCTTTTCTTTTTACAACACGATATTCATCACAATCTCGTAAAAATTTGTGTAGCCTAATGTTTTGTTATTTTATTTTTATTTTAGTGTAACAATTATTTAGACACGGAGCAAAAACAATGTACATAACTACTAAAATGTAAGACATATATGTTTTTAAACATATAGACATTTCGTGGCATTATTTTGCTCAAAATTCTGTCAGATATTTAATGGAACCTTGGAGGTACATTTTACTAGTTTTTCTTGATTGTTTTTGCCAGGAATGTCTGAAATATCATCATCTTTGCAGTGTAATTCATAATTTGCATGATTTATCATTGATTTCATGCTGCTGTTGATTCAATGCATCAGAGCCCTCGGCATATGGAAAGCTGTCATCTCTCACGACTCAAGGTCCACAGACACGTCAGTACCCTTTACTTAGATCGATGGTATTGATAAGCTTAGCATTACCAAGTTTTTCCATTAAATCCGCACAAGGCATAAGATATAAATCAAATGCATTTTATGCTTTTTTGGCATGAATACCACTGGATTATACCATTCTCTCCTGTCCTACTTCTCATCAGTGGACCTACAGTGCCCATTCCCAGCCACTGAATTCCTTATTTTTTGCTATGTTTTTCGACTCACCAAATTGCTCCAGTACTACAGTTGCATTGGCTGAAAGATCTCCAGCAAACACTAAACACATGTAAACTCCTTTATCCTCAGTTCTGACACTCTTCAGTCTGAGAGAGAAGTTTCCTTTGGGGATCTCAACTCTGTCTCTGTATTGTTCATCTGATGAATCTGAGAAAGTCTCATTGTTTTGGAAGAGCAGAACCAGAATATCTCCATCTGTCCTTAGCCATGAAACCTCAATGTGTTCAGGTTTGATGTGAGAGTCTACAGAGCAGCTCAGAGTGATGTCCTCACCCACAGACGCAGAAACAGACTCACCTGATCCTGATACTAGCAAATGGTCTGAAATAAGAAAATAGAATAAAACTGAAATAGGAGCTTAAAAT
>NW_015507050.1:127208-127698 GCF_001515645.1 Sinocyclocheilus grahami
CATCAACATAACAGAGCAAAACCACTGAAGATCCCAGAGGAGCAACCAGAGGGCCAGCGGGACCGTGCACAATGAAGCCTATGAATACACAATCTGATTAATGTATAAAATGAGGAAGAAAAACACAAATGCTACTTTCAAGTACATTGATAATAGGCTACGTACCATCAGCGAATAGCAGAAGTACAGACATAAAAATACACCCAGTTGCCATTATGTATACAAATTTGATAACTATAATAAATTATGTAAAATAGCTTTTTATCAGCAGGTTTTCATACGAGAATAGCCTTCACGTCTGAAGAAGTCCTTGTAGTTTTGCATTTTTAATCAGAAATTGCCACAACAAAATCTTCTGCCGGCCCAACATCGCTCTGTTGGCTAAACACACATAAAATCAATTGCACAAACATACAAACTTTGACTTACAATGCGTCTTCATGCCAGATTGGTTAGCTGGGCCAGTGTGTGTTGTGATTGGCAGCACTCG
>NW_015507051.1:0-2852 GCF_001515645.1 Sinocyclocheilus grahami
AATACATAAAGGATATTTGTGTTGTTTAACATTGAATTATTGCAGATTTACATCATTTCTGAGTTGCATTATTTTTTATTCATTTTGAGGAATACTGAATCTGTTTTTTGTGTGTGTGTGAGTGAGATGAATTAATGCATATTCATATTTATTATAGAACTACAGTAACATCTTCTGGTTTCTCTCAACATGAGGACAGGAGAGCTGTCAATCAATAAACTGAAGAAAAAAAAAGTAACTTGCGTTACTTATTTGAAAAAGTAACTCAGATATTCTCTTGTAAATTAAAAAGTAATGCGTTACTTTACTAGTTACTTGAAAAAAGTAATCTGTTTACTTAACTCGCGTTACTTGTAATGCGTTACCCCCAACACTGGTTGTAAACCTGTTTGATGTTCTTCTGTTGAATATTTAAAAAATTATATATATATATACAGAGGGGCAAATAAGTATTTGATACACTGCCGATTTTTCAAGTTTTCCCACTTACAAAGAATGGAGAGATCTGTAATTTTCATCGTAGGTACACCTCAACTGTGAGAGACAGAATCAAAAAAATAACATTGTATGATTTTTTAATAATTAATTTCCATTTTATTGCATGAAATAAGTATTTGATACAATAGAAACATAGAACTTAATATTTGGTACAGAAACCTTTGTTTACAATTACAGAGGTCAGACGCTTCCTGTAGTTCTTGACCAGGTTTGCAGACACTGTTCTCCAGATCTTTCAGGTTTTGGGGCTGTCGCTGGGCAACATGGAGTTTCAGCTCCCTCCATAGATTTTCTATTGGGTTCAGGTCTGGAGACTGGCTAGGCCACTCCAGGACCTTGAAATGCTTCTTACGGAGCCGCTCCTTAGTTGCCCTGGCTGTGTGTTTGGGGTCATTGTCATGCTGGAAGACCCAGCCACGACCCATCTTCAATGCTCTTACTGAGGGAAGGAGGTTGTTGCCCAAAATCTCGCAATACATGGCCCCATCCATCCTCCCCTCAGTACAGTGCAGTCGTCCTGTCCCCTTTGCAGAAAAGCACCCCCAAAGCATGATGTTTCCACCCCCATGCTTCACGGTTGGGATGGTGTTCTTGGGATTATACTCATTCTTCTTCTTCCTCCAAACACGTCGAGTGGAGTTTATACCAAAAACTTCTATTTTGGTCTCCTCTGACCACATGACCTTCTCCCATGCCTCCTCTGGATCATCCAGATGGTCTTTGGCAAACTTCAGACGGGCCTGGACATGTGCTGGCTTGAGCAGGGGGACCTTGCCCACGCTGCAGGATTTTAATCCATGACGGTGTAGTGTGTTATTAATGGTAACCGTTGAGACTGTGGTCCTAGCTCTCTTCAGGTCATTGACCAGGTCCTCCCGTGTAGTTCTAGGCTGATCCCTCACCTTTCTCAGGATCATTGATTCTCCACGAGGCGAGATCTTGCATGGAGCCCCAGTCCGAGGGAGATTGACAGTCATCTTGAATTTCTTCCATTTTCTAATAATTGCGCCAACAGTTGTTGCCTTCTCACCAAGCTGTTTGCCTGTTTTCCTGTAGCCCATCCCAGCCTTGTGCAGGTCTACAATTTTGTCCCTGGTGTCCTTCGACAGCTCTTTGGTGTTGCCCATAGTGGAGAGGTTGGAGTCTGATTGATTGAGTGTGTGGACCGGTGTCTTTTATACAGGTAACAAGTTCAAACAGGTGCAATTAATACAGGTAATGAGTGGAGGATAGGAGGGCTTCTTAAAGACAAACTAACAGGTCTGTGAGAGCTAGAATTCTTGCTGGTTGGTAGGTGATCAAATACTTATTTCATGCAATAAAATGGAAATTAATTATTTAAAAATCATACAATGTGATTTTCTGGATTTTTTTTTTTATTCTGTCTCTCACAGTTGAGGTGTACCTACGATGAAAATTACAGATCTCTCCATTCTTTGTAAGTGGGAAAACTTGAAAAATCAGCAGTGTATCAAATACTTATTTGCCCCACTGTATATATTGAGATTTTTTTTGTTTGTTTGTTTTTGTCACCAGAACTGTTTGGTTACCAACATACTTTAATCTTTTTTTGTGTTCCACCAAATTAAATTTATATAGGTTTAGAATGACATTGAAGTGATTAAATAACCAAATCTTCATTTTTGGGGGTTACAGGCTGGGAGAGAACTGTAAGGATGTGTAGTATGGTTACTGTGGTCCTGTGGATAGTACTGGGAGAACATTCTGACCACAGCTTTATTTATATCCAGCTCAAGGTTTTTTTAGCAGTGCAGGCCAAAAATCTTGTTGGAATTTGTGTGTCAAAAATAAATAGCGAATGAAGTAAAATCTGTTTGGAAAACGTTCCCAACTGAGAGAGATGTAATGTAAAACTCAGCTCAGGAGAAAAAATAAAATGTTTCAAAAGGATATGGAGATACTAGTGGCTCTTTCAGAAATCACAGTCTTAAAATCAAAGGTTTTCCAAAGTTATGCTTTAAATTTTAACACATTACAGTATGTTAACTGCATTTCCTAAGATTTTGGAATCTGTTCATATTTTTGCTGTATTGTGAATGGATTTCACCTCTTAAAACTAATACATGTGATTCATGTCTTTCTAAGACCAGTATGTTTTTTGTCCCACAGATAACCATAAAACTGTTTAACTGAAACAGAAGGACAGAATGGCGACTATGCAGACAACAAGGCCATAACAGGCCTAAATGCCTTGGTAAGACTGTACACCACTGTATATCGCTGCCATGTGACCCACAGATTGCTTTACAATGTACTTTACTGGAAAATCTGTCACTTGTTGCAGACTCTTAACTAAACTCATAACTAAATCAGAATCAAAATACAGAGTAGTC
>NW_015507051.1:3843-5367 GCF_001515645.1 Sinocyclocheilus grahami
TTCCAACAGCGCCCTTATTTTGGATGATTGCGCTGGACCAGTTCAGCTCCTCAAGTTTTCCCCCACCTTAGAGTCCAATTCTAGATTATCTGGTGTAACACCATCATTACAAGCCCATTTTGGAGCTCCACAGGCAGTTGCCAGCTTCAAAAGCAGTAAAGGTAGCTCTCTGAGCTCAGATGGCTCCTTCGACTTGCCCTGGGGGACTAGTGTTGAACTTCACGATTCAGACAATGGATCCCCTAATAGCCAAAGACCAAGTATTTCAACAAAAGTGGGTTTTCTCACTGAGCAGTTGCCTGCCATTACTATAGCTGACCTCTACAAGGATCCCAGAATTGCTGCCACCTTCCCCATGGTTAAGGATTTGCCGTTTTCAAATAATAGCCATTTAAAGCACAGGTCCTCCTTTGTGTCCGTGATGGAGGAACTCTGGTCAGAGGGGGGCCAAGAGGAAATGCAATATTGCTCCGTCACCCTACCTAGCCAGAAACCAAAGCCTTTTCTAGACAATAATGGAAAGAAAGTGTCCATCAGGAACAGATTTAGGCGTATTAGTGACTGGACTGGAAGTTTGACCAGGAAAAAAAGGAAGTTTCAGGTAAGGACAATTTTTTGTTGGTTGTTTCCATTTCATTTTCGTTCCACTTTTTTTTTATTTAGAAAGTTGGATGATGTAATTGGATTTTTACCAATGTGAACCCCTGTCTTTTGGGGGGGGGGAAATCCTTTTTAAGATCAGTCTTATATTGTTAGGCGTGCTTGTTGAATTATTGATGACTATGAATGTGTCTGGGAAAAATAGCAAGAAGATATTTTAATAATTTATTAATAAACTAGTGTTTTCTGAGACCGAATCTGCAAAGATGAAGCTGACGATTCTGACTAGCCATCTCCGCAGTACAGTGGATGTGCACTCAGAGAGAAATGCACCTTTTTCGATTTGAATTGTTTCGTTTTAGAATAGACATTTCAAGCTTTCTATATATTTCTCATATCTGTGAGGCATATAGCTTATGTACCCTGAGTTTTGGTTCATTTTTGTGCTGCGCTCCAGTGCACGAGAGACCAAGATGGCAGAAAGCCGTTTTTCTTTATTTTACTAAAGCACAGCATTTTTTTTGTCATTGTGAGTGTACACAAATAAAAGTAGACTTTACAGTTTTGATTGATGTATTACTCTTATTTATATATGAGCAAAAATTATTGTGTATTTTAAGTTATTTCTACTGTTATCAGGAAGAAGAAAAAAAGTGATCATGCTGCTGCCTCCATGCATTAAGCACGCTTTCAGTGCAAACACTTGGACATGCACCTAACAACGCACATTTATCTAGGTTAAACGTTTAAACTAACATTGTGATATGTTTGAAGTGTTTCATGTCTATGGATTTTATTGTAGGCAAGTCAAGTTTTGATTTGAGAAGGCTTAATTGATCAAACATGGCAAACACACTGTCAGACACTGGCCGCTTGGTCGTCACTTTAAAAAACTTGTGTTTAACAAACAAAAAATTTAACCTC
>NW_015507051.1:6263-7840 GCF_001515645.1 Sinocyclocheilus grahami
CCCGTAGTATAACACGGATTATTATCACTTATCAAGAGAGACACTGTGTCACTGGTTTCAAGGTAGTCACATACTAACTGTTCATCTTAAAGTAATACTGTTTGTATGTTCAAAATAACAAGGCTTGAACACCATGCAGGATTGTTTTACACACAATTTTAAATGTGGCTGATATTTCATAGACAATAACAAGTGACTTTTGGTATTTTGACCACTGAACTAGCTAATGTCCCCATTTTCTATTTCAGAAATCCTTATGAAAGACCTGACCAATGTCTAGAAATGAAAATATCTAAGTAACTTGAGGCTGGACTTAAGCCGTACTACCAACTAGCAGACACATTTTCTTATATATCACCACTCACATTTTGTTTTTCTTTTTTTTCATAAATTCTAGTTTGTTTGTTTTTGTCATTTTTAGCCACATGCCTTATAGTCAGTGCAAGCATGACTGATGAGTGCAAGCATCAGTCCATTGGGTTATTGACTGTTGTTACTTATGCCAGGTGCCACTGCGGGCACTATTGCTTTGCCCAGGAGCACATGTAGGGCATAATATTGAAATCTACATCATGCCAGCTCAATGAGACAAGGAAACCATGGGGCTCTACCAAAAGAATATCAGGATACATTGGAGCTGAAAAATGCAAAAACTTTTAGTGCTCTGAAGATGGCAGGATGTTGTGTTCCTCGCAAATGCAATGTTTGGCATTTGGTGGGTACCAAAAGAAAGCAAGGGATAAATTCTGTGGTGTTGATTAATTAAAGATTGTAATGGCGGAAAACCAACGTTGAGTATCTCATCTTATAAAATAAGTGGAGGCTGTATATCAGTTGTTTCTGCTCTCTGTTTACATAAGTTTTAGTAGCTAATTGTGAATGTGTCTTTTGAAGTCTTCTTTATTGTATTTTTGTGATTTTGTGTGTGAATTTTTTTTTAACCATCAGCAGTGAGACATTCCTGTTGTTTGGCTTTTATGCTGCATTTAATGGAAAAGAGTGGAATAGCTTCTGATATTTTCTGTGGAGTCCGTGTCTGTGGAAGGTTTTGCAAACCGGCATTACTCATCATATTACAAGTCTAAAGTGAGTAATAGCAATGATACAGCCTAGTTCTTTAATCAGTCATTTAAAGCGGCTGTGTTTTCTTCTGCTCACATTAGAAGAAAGCAGTGACTTATTTTTTAAACTAAAGACATTTTAAATCGTCTTTTTTTGTAAAACAGAGGATGCCATGAAATGTGCTTTTAAAGTAATTTGAGTCACATTGTATTGTTTTACTCATGACATTCAAGACATTTACAGTATGTAGACATGGAGAAGTTGCTTTCGCTAATGTATTTCATACCAACTTTGTAATAAATTATAATGTGGTTTTTAATTGTAGATTGCTGAGATCCAGAACCACTCCCTTTATCACCTATGACTGTAACTGTGAATGTTTGCATGAACCCAGGGATCAGATTTTTATTTAAGGCATAATAATAAAGTCTTTAACAAAGATTGCACTACTTTTTACTCTGTGTGAAGTGGGGAATTCCAAGAATTAAATTATTTCCTATTTATATATATATATA
>NW_015507051.1:7850-8507 GCF_001515645.1 Sinocyclocheilus grahami
GATTTAAAATAATTACCCTAGCTTTTACTTTGAGATCAATGGTAAATTGTCTCCATAGGTTAAGTGTTGCGTGTCACTGACAGAATCATTTTCTTGCTCTTCTAGATCGAGGATGGGAAACTCTGAGAGCCAGTATAGCATCCAGGGCTCTAGAAGCAATAGCTCTAACATCCCTGGTAGACACAAACCTTATTCTTTCAAGGGCCACTCTGCCAAAGAAGACATTTTATCACCTCTAGGCTTTTGGAATGCTGGTTCAGGATATTCTGGATTGAAGCCCAGAAACATAGGCCGTGGCTCCTCCCCATCAAAGGGCAACCACACCTTTATGCCCCGCCAATGTGACTACATCACCCATAAACTAAAGAGTGGTGCCAATAGTCAGTGGAATGGGGTTTCTGAGGACTTGTTGCCTGGTGGCTGCTTGACATTGCCTTCTGAAAATGGCTGCTTGTATGGTAGTCACAAGGAGAAAAGGAACCCTTGTACTAATTATGCTAACACAATGAAGATGCTAGAGAAAAGTCCCAGGCTTGCAGAAATTGAGGATCAGAGCAGCCCCAGAGTCGTTATAAACAAAGATGGTAGTGTACGAGTGGAATTCAACAACAGTTCCAACAGCGCCCTTATTTTGGATGATTGCGCTGGACCAGTTCA
>NW_015507051.1:8517-11184 GCF_001515645.1 Sinocyclocheilus grahami
TTCCAACAGCGCCCTTATTTTGGATGATTGCGCTGGACCAGTTCAACTCCTCAAGTTTTCCCCCACCTTAGAGTCCAATTCTAGATTATCTGGTGTAACACCATCATTACAAGCCCATTTTGGAGCTCCACAGGCAGTTGCCAGCTTCAAAAGCAGTAAAGGTAGCTCTCTGAGCTCAGATGGCTCCTTGTACGACTTGCCCTGGGGGACTAGTGTTGAACTTCACGATTCAGACAATGGATCCCCTAATAGCCAAAGACCAAGTATTTCAACAAAAGTGGGTTTTCTCACTGAGCAGTTGCCTGCCATTACTATAGCTGACCTCTACAAAGATCCCAGAATTGCTGCCACCTTCCCCATGGTTAAGGATTTGCAGTTTTCAAATAATAGCCATTTAAAGCACAGGTCCTCCTTTGTGTCCGTGATGGAGGAACTCTGGTCAGAGGGGGGCCAAGAGGAAATGCAATATTGCTCCGTCACCCTACCTAGCCAGAAACCAAAGCCTTTTCTAGACAATAATGGAAAGAAAGTGTCCATCAGGAACAGATTTAGGCGTATTAGTGACTGGACTGGAAGTTTGACCAGGAAAAAAAGGAAGTTTCAGGTAAGGACAATTTTTTGGTTGGTTGTTTCCATTTCATTTTCGTTTTATTTAGAAAGTTGGATGATGTAATTGGATTTTTACCAATGTGAACCCCTGTCTTTTGGGGGGGGGGGGGCGTCCTTTTTAAAATCGAGTTTTTATTGTTAGTCGTGCTTGTTGAATTATTGATGACTATGAATGTGTCTGGGAAAAATAGCAAGAAGATATTTTAATAATTTATTAATAAACTAGTGTTTTCTGAGACCGAATCTGCAAAGATGAAGCTGACGATTCTGACTAGCCATCTCCGCAGTACAGTGGATGTGCCTTCAGAGAGAAATGCACCTTTTTCGATTTGAATTGTTTCGTTTTAGAATAGACATTTCAAGCTTTCTATATATTTCTCATATCTGTGAGGCATATAGCTTATGTACCCTGAGTTTTGGTTAATTTTTGTGCTGCGCTCCAGTGCACGAGAGACCGAGACGGCAGAAAGCCGTTTTTCTTTATTTTACTAAAGCACAGCGTTTTTTTTGTTATTGTGAGTGTACACAAATAAAAGTAGACTTTACAGTTTTGATTGATGTATTACTCTTATTTATATATGAGCAAAAATTATTGTGTATTTTAAGTTATTTCTACTGTTATCAGGAAGAAAAAAAAAGTGATCATGCTGCTGCCTCCATGCATTAAGCACGCTTTCAGTGCAAACACTTGGACATGCACCTAACAACGCACATTTATCTAGGTTAAACGTTTAAACTAACATTGTGATATGTTTGAAGTGTTTCATGTCTATGGATTTTATTGTAGGCAAGTCAAGTTTTGATTTGAGAAGGCTTAATTGATCAAACATGGTCACTTTAAAAAACTTGTGTTTAACAAACAAAAAATTTAACCTCTTTGCCATTAAAAACAAAACAGAACTATTTTAATGGCTGCATCAGTAGGCTGTGTAATGGGGAGGAGAGAAAAAAACAGACATGGGCTCCAGTCTGACTCGGGTCGAGAATTCTGATAAGCTGTCGGACAAGAGCCGGGCTAGGGCCTGAGCGTCTCGAGCCAGGGCCAGGCTAAAAGCCGTGCAGGGCTTTAATGCACAGCTAGCTGTGCATTAAATGATTTTAATGCAAGATGAGGAGGCCAAGAATTGCCTCCACGGAGTGCATTAAAATCGTTTAATGCACAGCTAGCCATGCATTATCGCACTTATACCATGGTCATTTGCCAGTATTGACAAGTTAAAGCTTAATGATGTTTACTGGGAAACATTTCAACGGAAAGGTAAAAAAAATGACTGTTATTTTCGTCAGTTACAGCTCGTTAGTGCTAGCATTCTGCCCGCATCAAATCAGATACAGAGATGAAATAGTGCTGTAAGACCACATTTATTTGAATGAATTATAGCATTTATTTGAATTTTTTATCGATTGATCGACCGATTGAGAGAGAGATGACAGTTTTGTTACCTGCATCTGCGTCTCTCTCTACAAACAATGAAACTGTTTAGTTACTTCAAAAACAACGATTTTACCAACTCGTTGATGAGAAATATAATGTAGCGATCTGATTTCCATCTGTGCGCACAGAAACTCTCTCCCTCTGTTTCTCTGTGTGTGTGTGTGTGTGTGTGCGTCAATGAAAGCAGCGCATTAATAAAGAAGGTGATTAAACTTTCTTTGAACTACCTGTGCATTAATTGGTTTTAATGCATACCTGCTGGCCAGCCAATCAGAAACAAATATTCAGACAGACCATGGTATAAGAAAAAATTAATTGCATGCAAACATCGCAGTTTATCTAATTATTATTATTATTATTATTATTTTGTTACAGTAAGCACATTAACACTCAATAACACAATAACATTTGTCATTTTTATTTAATTTCTTTATTTTTAAAATGTGTATAAGTAGTATTTATAAAGTTTTAGCATTTAGTTTTGGATCTGTTTTTAGTTGTTTTAATACTACAACTGATTGCTTCTGTTGTCCTCATTTGTAAGTCGTAAAATAACACATTAAACACATTGCTGTATGTTTGAATAGCCTGGAATTTGGTCTTTGGCCTACATAAGGTTTTTT
>NW_015507051.1:12480-72615 GCF_001515645.1 Sinocyclocheilus grahami
ATATATATATATATATATATATATATATATATATATATATATATACAGTGTATATATATATTTATATAAAATCCAATTATAAATTAATGTAACTTGGGCAAGGTTTGAAGTTTATTTTTGTTTTTGTCTATTGAATGTCTTAATTGGTGCTGGTCACCAAATTATAAATCCTAACTGTGTGTGTGTGTGTGTGTGTGTGTGTAGTTAGTGGGGTTATAAGGTTGAACAGGTCCTGCAGTCCCTAGATCTCTGTAAGTTTGAGAGGCAAATGTAGTGACCTATCTTTATTGTATATATTTTTTCTTTTTTTGTTTCTTTTTTTCTTTTGAGTTGCTTTTTGTAATTTTGGCGTTTTGAAATAAAATCCCTGAAAGTTGTGCTGAGACCAACTGCCTTTTTTTCTTTTTCCCACTGGTCACATCTTTCACACACATTTATGACTTAAGTGAAAATCAGATCACAATTTATGATAATTTTGTGCTGATATCAGGTTAATCATAACTGTGAAACCATCTAAAATGTATTATTATGAACCAAATGCTTCAGCGCAAGAAACACTCTTAATCATTTTTTACTATTTGACAGCCACAAAGACCTTTTGGTAGAATTCTGATGTACACTGATCAACTGCTAGAACCCTGGTAATATGATATGCATAATCATGTGGCCATGTCAACTTGTTACTTCAACTTTTGCAATTATTGTTGAGAAATATTGAAGTTTACATTCAAATCTCCACTGAATGCCAGACATCAGTTGTAGTTTTACACAGAGTGTTGTTGGCACATCTGAACCCTTGTGTAATTAGTGTCAGCTGCTGGAGATGTGTAGACTTTGAAGAAAGATGCTTGAGAAGGACCCTCCTACTCAGATTTCTTTTGAAGTGTGCTCCTCACTACGAGCAGAAGGGAATCGATGCTCTTACTAAGATTTTTCAAATGACACTCCTTTAAAGAGCATACTGTGTATTCCATGGTGAATGAAGAATGGGGTAAAGAGATGTGCTCATGGCTTTCATTTTCCATAAATTTGTGTAGTATTATGGCGATTTGAACTTGAGCTTACTGTCATACACCAGCAATAACTGACTTGTTATTTTGTTTTAGTTTTCGTATTAGAGGTTGTTGCTAAGGCATAATTGATGCTCAAGTCTCTGTCCTTAAGTATTAAAGTACCTTGTAGCATAACAATTGTGCTATTGACCTGAGGTATAAAACTTAATAACTAGTAGCACAAATGGTATGAGTATTGTAATATTTAAAACAGTCTCAAATCATTCATATTTGAAAAAAAAAAAACATATGTGTTATAATGTATGTGTTAAAGGAGGAGATGGAATACGCTAGTGCATGCCACTTGGAACACCAAGAAACGCATAGCAACAAAAGACTGGCAACCTTAGCATTAACGAGCACCACTTACATTTTCTTTCAAATATAAAAAAAATCTAGTTTGATTGAAATAACCCAGTTTGCAAAAATGAATGAGTAGTGGCTTTAAAAAATTATATTTTGATGATTACAAGTAAACACATTTCAGCATAAATGTAACCTCAGCCTTACAATATTTCTCCTTTGCTGTTGTTGTAGGAGCCGAGATATACTGAGCCCGTCGATTGCTTTGATAGTGGTGTGGATGGCCTCACTGCCGATACCAGTTCTCCCTCTCAGGTCTCCAGCTTTCTGACGGTTCCAAATGGCATACCTCAAACCCACTCTCACTCCCTGTCACGGAATACCCGCAGCGGCTCTGCTGGTGCCCTTCATTTGGGTACCGATGTTTTGCGGCAAAACATCTACAAGAACTTCATGAGGGAGCTGAAGACTAGTCGGCCTCCAGTAGAATGTGGACGAGAAGATTGGCGCGAGAGCTCCTCAGAGGAAATAGAGAGCAATAGTCAAGAAATCCTCGGGTGTCTAGAGCAGCTGGACTTGCTTTTTGAGAAAGAAAAAGGTGTAGTTAGGTGGGCCGGATGGCTATCCTTCAAGCCCTTGCTTACTGTACACAAGGACCGCAAATTAGAGCTAGTGGGGCGTCGGAAATGGAAACAGTTCTGGGTCACTCTAAAGGGTAAGTATGCCATGATTGCTATAACAACCACTGTGATTTACAGTGCCACTCACCTTTGTGCAGTAAGGACACACCATGACTGCTTAAAGTGACCAGAGATGACCAAATTATGTTTTTTCTTTCTTGTAGGCTGCACAATGCTCTTCTATGAGACCTATGGAAAAGCCTCTTCAGAGCCAGAGTCTCCATTCTATGCCATATTAGCAGAGGATGGTGTAGTCCAGGCAGTTCCTGAGCACCCCAAGAAAGAGAACGTGTTCTGCCTCAGTAATGCCTATGGTGATGTCTACCTTTTTCAGGTCAGTTGAAAACCTGAGCTATAAAACTAATGGCCACTTCACACTGAAACCATAAGCAGAGTGGAAGTCGCACAGAAGCTGCACGTATACAGAGCGGAAACAGTACAGTGTTTAAACTTTAAACAGAATTTATTATTAAATAAAAAGCACTGCACACACATTACTTGTCAATAATGTTTATGGTGATATTAACAACCTTATGATATCAAGCATAAACCTAAATGAATAGTTCACCCAAAAATGAAAATTCTGTCATTTACTCACTCTCAGGTTGTTCCAAACCTAAATGAATTTCTTCTGCCAAAAACAAAAGAAGATATATTGAAGGATGTGGGTAACCAAACTGTTGCTGGTTGCCCCATTGACTTCCATAGTATTTTTTTCCCCATACTATAGAAGTCTATGGGAACCGCAACTGTTTGGTTCGCAACTCACATTCTTCAAAATATCTTCTTTTGTGATCAGCAGAAGAAAGAAATGGCGCTTTACCACTGCATGGTATGGCACGGTAAGGTTCACTTTTGGGGGGTTTTCCACTGGATACCATTACCAAAACATGACGTGTAAACTCTGCTGATCACGGATTGGCCGGAGAGAATCGTCACTACCTGCGTCACTGAACTTGCGACACAAACACAAAAGAACTGCTAGATTTAAATCAGTACAGCCAGCGAAGGATCGAACGAGCGCACCTTTTTTTTAACAACCAAAAAGTTTTGTTGTCTGTTGTGGAGGTACAGACGTTCCTCTCGTTGATAGCAGAGGAGCGGATCCAGCGAGAGCTTGATGGGGTGACGCGGAATGAAAAAGTTTTTTTAGGAGTCGTGGTAGTAGAGGCAGTGCAACTATAACGACATGTGAATAATCCCACCCACTCTAAAGCGGTACTGAACTGCAGTGGAAACGCAAACCGTGCCGAGCCGTGCCGTGCCGTACCGATCCAAGTCGTACCACGCAGTGGAAAAGCGCCAAAAGTCATGCAGGTTTGTAACCACTTGAGAGTGAGTAAATCATGACAGAATTTTAATTTTTATGTGAATTATCACTTTAAATGCTTGAAATCTATTTTGTAGACAAATTTAAAGTGGGGTCCAAAAGTTTGAGACATTGAAAATCTAGGCTTGATGATGTAATCTAAACATGGAAATACATACATTTTCAGAACTGTGAAAAATGTAAGACAAAGTAACGTTATATAAAATGAAGTGATTTCTACATTACTAATCAAATAGCCTTTTTTTTGACAATGACCATATTTACAGTAACTTCTATGTATAAAAGATCACATTTCCTTCCCTGTATGTTATTTTCCACTCTAGGCCTCCAACCAAACTGACCTAGAGAACTGGGTAACTGCCATTCATTCGGCTAGTGCATCTTTATTTGCGAAACGCTACGGGAAGGAGGACACACTGCGTTTGTTACATGGACAGATTCGTGGTCTTCTCCAGAAGATCGACATGGACAGCAAGATGAGGAAAATGGCAGAGCTGCAGTTGTCCATTGTTGGTGACCCCAAAAATAGAAAGGCTATTGAAAACCAGGTAAGCAGCAGTTTAATCCAATTTGTCGGAAGTGCGTATAATACTATATGAAGTTCTTTTTTGTTTCAGTCATGCATTTTAATTAATTAGTAATTAGTTCTTAAATTAAATTTGACTGACCATTTTATCTATTTATTCTTTTAGCTTGATATGTGCTTACATCTGAGATAAAGACTGAATTTCTTAGAGACAATGAAGGTGCAGCTGCACATGCAAACATTTGAAGTATAGTGCTTTAACTTAGTCATTATGTTTGCGGATTTGTACTGTGATGTGTATGTATTGAGAAGGTTGGTAATGTGAGAAAGCTCTCCATTTGGTCTGAAACACTGGGATAAATCATTGAGGGCTTTGTCATGTTAAGAGAAGGCATGTTAATCTTACCGCCACATACCGCTTTAGAGGTTGCATGACCCACATAGCTTTATTTGACCAGTGGTATTAGTAGTTTTCCCACTGCCTGATAACAATCAAGTCAGTGCTTCATGGGAACCTCAGGAGCTGATGCAGAGGATAAAAGGGGGAGTTAGAGGGGTGCCAGGCGCTGGATGAGAGACTTGGTAAAGGGGGAAAGGTTAGAATTGTCTGAGAAACTAGGCAACTTTGAAGTGCTGTCTCCACAAATCATTGCCAGCTGGGCAGTTTGAAGTCTCCACTCACCCTCCTTCACCCTTCCTCCTTAACCGAATTATAACTGCTTTTAAGACTATTAAACATATGTCTTTTATATGAAGCAGGGAAAAGGTCAGAGAAAACAATTGAAGATAAATGTGTAGGACTGCACATTTAGAACTGCAATCAAAAATTTTGCCTGTCCAGAAGTAAATATTGATTACCTTAGAAATTAAAATGGAATTCGGCCAGGCTCATGTTATATCAAGTTTACTAGCATCTCAAACTGATCCCTGATCAGACTATGTGAGAACTTTTAATTTATTTATTTTTTCGCCTAAGCAACACAGGTTGATGCTGGATCAAAATTCCTGGGACACAATTAGAACAAATTTCTCAAACAGGCTCCAAAGACTCAGACAAGCCAGTGTGTTCCCAATAGTCTCTAAACTACAACAAACATGCCTTTCTTTTTGTAGTAATGGGTGTATGTTGATATCCAGTGTCACACTTCTGAAAGGCGCTCCTGGGCTAGGGTAAGATTCCTGTGAGTTAACGGTGCAGTGTCTGTCCAGCCTCATTATACTTGTTTTTAATGGTGTGAGGTTGAGTTAGTATGATTTAATAAACCAAAGACCAAGAAACTTTAATGACACAGTATCTCTAAACTCACTGGCAGTGGTATGAATGATGCTGGGAGCCCAAACCAAAGCATACAAACAATGCACAAGAGCAAGTCAATGCAATGTTAATATTTTTTAACCATCGTCGTCAATTATCTATCACTAAATTAAATAATTTGATAGTTTATTTATCAAAAAAAAATTTGAAGAATATAAAATAGCTTTCCCCATTAAAAGAAAATAAACTCCATCATTAGTGTAGACAGGCTTTTACTAAGCACGGCCTCAAAATGGTACATTACTCTAGTTGTTCACATTACATGTCAGTCAGACAATCTCTTCCTGTTTAAGTGGGGGCGGTTCATGGCTGCAATGGGAACCAGACAAATGGCGTTTAGTCAGATACATAACTATGTGAAGACTAGAGTGTTATGTAGTTTCATCTGCAAACTGATAATATTCATAGAGCTGTGAGTAATGACCCGCATGTTCTTTTTCCGTTCCTCATCTGTTTTGTCAAAAGAGCAGATCACTAAATCCAGTGGTTCCCTTATGTTTTTTTTTAAACATACAATAATGGCGATTGGAGAAAAAAACTCCCTTTATGACCTCTCACATCTTAGAGCAATTATAGCCACGAAGATCCTTTACTCATGCTGTTTCTGCCACCATAGATCACAAATGATCATTGTGCAAAGTTTGTCACCTAGTAGATGAGATAAGTTCCGAAGTAACCCTTTTTTTTTTGCGGACAGATCCAACAGTGGGAACAGAATCTTGAGCGCTTCAACATGGACCTTTTCCGCATGCGCTGCTACCTGGCCAGTTTGCAAGGTGGAGAGTTACCCAACCCCAAGAGCCTGCTAGCCACGGTCAGCCGCCCGACTAAAGCTGCACTAGCCCGTCTGGGAATCTTCTCCGTGTCCTCCTTCCATGCATTGGTTAGTAGCCTTGATCAAAAGCTGTTGTAGGATGCTGTTGTTGTTCCAGAAATATGTCTCATTCATTTTCTCCATGAGGATCTCAAAACAATAATGAATTGAATCACAACTTATCAGACTTTGTATTGAAGCAAATAAACTATTTGAATATAATTTGAAGACAAAAGTATTAAGCCAAGAACTACTTAGCAGTGAACTACTCATCCCATGCAGTATTGCAAATTCTTTGATAGAATCAAAACAACATTACAATTTTAAACATTTATTAATTAAATTAAACAATTAAAAATGTTTATTATATTAAAATAAGTTTAAAATACTATGTATTTGTTGTTTTATTGCAAAATGTTCACATATATAAGTTGGATGAGAGTGTAGGGAGACTGACTTGATTGTCATTCGCAATGCTTCATGGAAGCAGGTGGTTGCTGCTCTGCGCTTTTGGCATAATTCACATTTCTATGGTAACAACGACTCTCCTTCTTTCTGATTGATGGCTCAGGACTGTGGGTAGTCTAGTTGTTGACAGGGAATTCAGCTATTAAATTCCTTTTTTAAATGAAGTTGAAATCATTCTGACAGATTTACTGTATATATTATTGTAAAACATTAGTTTAATGAAAATGAATTAGATTTTTGCTTTTTCTCCTGAAATGATCTTATGATAATTGAGAGGAAGCCATTTCCTACACTTAATTTGGAACATTTCATTTCCAAAAATGGAATATTTGCCTAATTACCATTACAGCCAATCTCTTTGTTGTCATACAGATCTGTTCCAGAGATGAAGCTACTATGCGAAAGCGTTCTCGGTCTCTGTCCCACCGTGGTTTCAGTAAGAAAGGGGTATTTTCCTCCCTCAAGGGCCTGGATACTCTTACAAAGCGAGGCCATGAAAAAAAGCCTTCAGTCTCACAGGTACTACACCCACTCTGTCTGATTTAAACAGTCGTGCCTGTGTCATAACACAAGTGCTAGGAAAGTGCATTTGCATATCAATTTTTCTACCTTTTATGTTTTGAAACTCATGCATCACGTTGGTGGGAAATTCCTCCCACAGGTCCAAATAACAGGACTTTGATAAATAAAGACTCTCTAAAGGTAGTAATTACAGAGCTGGCAGGATTAAAAATGTTGATCGTTTTCTCATCTCCTCCTCCTTTCTCAGAAATGCACCAAGATAATAAGAGGGCTATTTTCAGATGTAGAGTTTCATATCTGGTTACCAAATGTAAAGCCTTGAGACACTGATGAAGCTGATGATGTTTCCTCCCTGTTGAGATGCTAATGCACTGTGCTAATAATAGTGGTGAATTAGCAGTTAAGGAACTGCGCTGGGCTGTTTGTTTAAATCTAGAGAGGGTTGACCCATGAGCCGGAGAATTTTATAGATTTTCTGTCATGACTGTGCCCTTGAGCAAGGCATTTAACATAAGGTTGTTGCAGGGGGACTGTCTCACAATTAGAGTACTGTGTGTTGTTTGGAATAAAAAGTGGCATCTAAGTAACTAACTAATGCTTGCATTGTTGAGTCTGTAACACTTCTTTACCACCCAGTAAACCATCTTAGTCTTTATAAAAATGGAAGATCCCTCATTTTGTTTTTTTTATTTTGTCCCTGTCAAAAGGATTTCATTGATTTGAGCTGCTGTTCTTACAGTGGTCTTCCTCAGGTAAGGGATACTAGATTTCTAGACCACAGCTAGTATAACATGGCTCCTTGTAGAAATATAAATGCTTCTTAAGTTTGACCCCCTGTCGTTCTGCTCACAATAGTTATATTAAAAAAAATAGTCCCTCCTCATATTAGGTGTCTTTAACTACAATGTACTTAAGTCAAGGGAAAGAAAAAGTTAGGTATAGTGTACATGGTGTGTTCATGTTGAGTGCTGCTATTGCGGTGGGATATGATTAAGGTTAGGGACATATTTGATCATATGGTTATGTTTAAGTGTTGGTTAATAGGAAGGGGTAGGGCCAACAGTGTAATTACAGATGTGTTTACAGAAATTAATTACAGCTCTAATTGCGTGCAGTTATTTTATAAGAACGATGTAAACATGTATGTACACAATAAGTACATTGTATCAAACAAATGATTTAAATAGAATGACATTTAATATAAAAACTAGTAAGCTGCCTACCTAGAAAACACTTTAAGGCATTAATTTTGGTTTGCAGAATGGCATATGATCTTCTCAAATAAAGCAATTCCAGAATGTATTGCAATGAGCTAAATTCTGAAAAATATCAGTTGAAAATAACTGAATATAAAATTTAGTAGGAGTATGTTGGTGAACCAAACTGGCTCTACTTTGACTAGATTTCCAAGTGATATGATAAAATACCCCTCTAAATCTTCTTATACACCTCTGTAAATGCTTTAATTGACTTTATGTGATTACCTGAAATATTCATAAGGATAACAACTAGAAGGATAATATTGCTGCAGTCTCTAGAAATCTGAATAATCAAATTATTAATTATATTCGTAGATTTTATTCACACCATTAAAATGTTTTCAGAAGAAAAGTACTTCCTCTTCAAACTACCAGTTTTGATCCCGATAACCACTTGGTACATTTCTATTATGGTGGTGACCTTCCCTGAGGTCAATAGCTTCTGGGAAACTATCTTAAAAATGTAGCTTGCTAGACTTAGCCAAAATGAAAGTGATCAAATATTTGCATGACTTACATGCTTTTTTGGTAAGTGCTTTTTCTGGACATTATTTATATGGAAAAATCCATTTCACCACTGAAAATGTGTCTCCGAATGACTTATAAAGTTCATATGCAGTTAGGTTTTCAGTTTTAGAAATCAGCTGTCTATGTAGATGATAGATGGCATGACAAATCATAAGCCTGTTCCTAAGTGACTGTCCTGGTTGTTCCATCTTCATTAATGCACATTCTCATGCATAAAGAACCCAGGGCCAGAAATTAACTAGGAGTCTGTGCAAAAAATGCCACTGAAAGTAATACAAATTCTCCAGATGTGATCCCATAATAAATAAAAAATTTTATTAGTTTTATGTTGTGACATTTAACAAATTTCCTATAATTTTACACTAGGCCTATATAGTTATGAGTTGAGACACTGCAGTGACCATTAAAAAAATTATAATAAACTGTAGTATTTGACATAAATTAACATAACATAAAAAAAAAAGTAACTGAAAATCAATTCCATAGGACAAATTTTGGCTCTTAATAAAAAATGTAATTGTTCATTGTTCACTAAGTGAATCCAGTAGTATCTTAAGTGAGCGAAAGATAAAAAAGTCTCCAGTCACTGACATGAAGTCTCCGTCCCTCCGTAACTGAAAATCAATTCCATAGGACAAATTTTGGCTCTTAATAAAAAATGTAATTGTTCATTTCTGTCACTAAGTGAATCCAGTAGTATCTTAAGTGAGCGAAAGATAAAAAAGTCTCCAGTCACTGACATGAAGTCTCCGTCCCTCCCTGACATGTGTCATGTAATGGGAGATCCAGCTGGCTTGGCTAATGAGCCCCAATTTCATTTCACACCACAGAAGGCAGAGGTGTGGAAACAGACAGAGGGAGAAATGCATTATGAATTATTAAAAGCCGTATGTGGTAAATTGCAGCCTGCTGTACTCTACCTCGCAGCGACACACAGATGGTTGGTATAAGAGCCCTATGCTAGTTGCTAAATATTAAACAGGCCAACCTTTTGCTAAAGACACTGCGGTAGCCATCAAGTGAAAGTGTCTTTTTTGTCTCTTTTCCCCTCTTTGTCTCTCACTGAGTTTTGAGAACATCAATCAGTCAATCACATAGAAGCAAATCATTAGTTCTTCTCTGATAGCAATCCTGTTTAGCTTCTAAAATTGGATCCCCAGTCACTAGGCCCTTCAATGACAACACATACAGTTTCTTTATAAGATGAAATGGGGGGGGGGGGGGTTAATTAATTATTAATCATAATTAGACATGCTTCTTGAGCACCAATCAGCATATTAGAATGAATCCTGCATGTGAAGGATCATGTGACACTGAAGGCTGGAGTAATGGCTGCTGAAAATTCAGCTTTGTCATCACAGGAATACATTTTAAAAATACATGAAAATAGTTACTTTCAAATAATTTATAATACATAATTTTACATAAAATTAGAACTTTTACCAATTTAAATCGTATTGTACTGTAGCAAAGCATTACTTTTCTTACTATATTTTAATCAAGTAAATGCAGCCTCTGTGAGCATTCTTTAAAAACATTGCATTTAAAATGTTAGTGTGTATCATACATTTTCCTTGGTATTTTTTATATTTTTGCCCTGTTTATACCAGTTTATCATCTGTTCCCTTCTATCTGTTCTCATATTCATATTGAACTACATTAATTTTTCCCATTTGTATAAAAATATAAAAACAAGGGCTGTTGAAAGAATAAAATAATTATGAACAATGTGAACTCTCGCTCTCTCTCTCTCTCTCTCTCTCTCTCTCTCTTTCTCTCTCTCTATCTCTCTCTCTCTATATATATATATATATATATATATATATATAAAACTGATATATAAATTCTATACAACTATACAGATATATAGTTTTTGATCTTTATTAACTTACTGTCTTTTTGATTTTACTGTTTCTTCAGCTTGACCGATATTAAGTTTGCTCTTGGTGTGAATAGACAATTCATCTGTGCGTCATTTTGTTTATTTGCATTATGCTTGATGTGAAAAGGCCTCAAAAATGTTTCTCATTTCACATGCAAAGAGGTTGTTTACATTGAAGTCTTCGAGGCAAATCAGCAAAAAAAACATCTTGTCTGTTTCTAAGGCTCAAGGAGAGGATGGGAAAAGGAAAAGGAAATGGAAATATTAACATTATAAGTGGGCCTCAGGGCCTATAGCTGACCATCCATGCCATGGCCATATAAAAGACTTACAGATGAGGAACATCACAAGCAATCTGTCATAAATAAGGCTCCACAAAATTATGAATTAGAGATTAAAAGTCTTGTATTAAACATTCAGCATGACCGTTCATCCTACTAACCATTATAGTGCTCTTTAATTCCAGTAAAGTCTCAAAGCTTTTGTTTAAGATCAAAATAGATTCACTACAGGAAATTTGCTTGGCTGAAGTTTTATTTAGAAACAAAATTATAGTTTGTCTGGTGCAGTGTTTGTAACCATGGCTCTGTTCCGTCTGAGAAACTATGACTGCAGAGACTGCAGTGATTTGTTTTTTCCCTCTTGTTTTAGGTCTTTGACACTGACGGTGAAGGGCATCTAAATACTATTCCTCCTTGTAGTTTTGAGGTACGTTACTTTGTTTTTACAGAATGCAGAGTCCTTCCAGTGGACAAAGCTCAGGTTTACTTGGTTATATGTTAAAAGTACATTTGTAAAACCGATATTGATGTACCCACACATTTTACATATATAAATGTATTAGTGATGTCTTTTTGTTTATCATGCATGTATAAAAATTATTTATTGTGGCTGATAGATGCTCACATTTTGATTGGTGGTGAGCTGTGGTGCTAGTTCAGAAGACCCTTGCCCTGAACATGAAAAGAACAAGTGTTCACATCAGTTGATTTAGAGACAAGACTGGATTGAGCCACATGTACAATTTGTGATTGCTTATACGTCTCTGAAAAACTGTCCATGGTTCCTCACTGTATGCCACTTCAGTAATCCATGGAGACCAACACACCAGTATTGCTAAGAGACCATGTTAAAGGATAGCGGTTATTCTAGACAGCAAGAGTCTTTTCTTCATCATTCCAGCTTTAGCATTCTGGGTGGAGGTTAGCTTCCATAAATGATTTTTCCCAATTTGGAGAGGAAAGTCTGGTGCTGAGAGCTACACACACTGAGGAGTGTGAACTGGGCGGTTGCCCTTGGCTGCTCTGTCGGAAAGTTGACCGTTACTGTGGTAAATGAATGCACACTCATTCTACTGCTGGTCAGGGTTTCATTCGCACCACTCGCTGGACAAACAGAGGTTTATACAACTTGTCTTAGGTCACTCTGTTTCCCTTGCTAAAAAAAGCCATTATTTCATTGAGTGAAATGTGTGGATGGTCTGTACCTTTGGAACTGAGACGTGACATGTTTCCTCTGGTGTGTGTGTGTGTGAAGGTGGATAGGCATGTTTGTTTCCGACACTTTAAGACTTAATCTCCACTGAAAGAACCACGGTGTGTTTTGTTTTGAGTGACACATCCTTAAACAAGCATAAAATGATGCCACTAAACGTCATGATGCGAGTCATGGAACAAGTCCGTGTCAAATGCTTTAGTTTTAGATAGTCAATCTTTGAATTTGTTATGCTCGTCTATGAATACCTTGGTTTCGCTATAAATGCATCTAGATCAGAGAATTGTGTTTTAGGATTTATAAGTAAATCGTATAACATCTGTTATTTAGTCACACCAATAATAAATAAGGAAATACAATAAAGTGTTATAAATAGGTACTAACCAGGGAATAAAGTAATATTCAAAAAGTCATTGCATTTGACCTGATTCAGTATTATTTATTTATTTATTTTTAATCTTTGTCATCCTCTCGATTTTCTTTCACAGCGGTTAGGTAGTTTGGCTAATGTTTACTCAATCATGCCACCTGAAGGCAGCCAATGGGATTGCAGCCAGGAAAACATAACATGCATCTATATGCCGAATTACCAGACTGTTACTGTTCTTCTGAAACCTCATCACACCGTCACGGATGTCTTGGCTGAGACCTGCAGGGTAAGATAAGTGCATTCCAAAAAGTCCACTTCTTTATTTTAAAGAGTCAGCGTAGTGTTCAGATTAATTACCTTGATGTACCAACACACCCATTTTGATTTGTCAACTGTTTCATTGTTTCTAATTGTTTTACACATGTGCCTGCTATGTCAACGCAGACACATAATTATGTTTGTTTGTGGTATCATACTTCTCTGCTGAGATCACCTGAGGCTATGGGTGTCATTATAATAGACCGCATCTATGGAAATTCATTAATAGATGACATCTTGCTCTCTGCATGACAGCTGTGTTAGTCTGAATCTACGACAGCAGGCTGACATTGCTTCAGCAACTGGCTTTTACCACACAAATTAGTTTCACACTTTTTTTTTTTGTTTGTTTGTTTTTGATAGAGGTCTCTTATGCTCACTAAGGCTGCATTTCCTTTTGCATTTCCTTTTCTTAGCTCATGGGCCTGGACCCTAGCCTACACTGCTTAAGGCTGAGAAGATGTGTAGGAGACAGGATGGAGGTATCAACTCCATCAACTGATGAGCTCCTGCAGGACTTGGTAAGATATTGATAATGGCAAATGCTTGATGTGCAGCAGCTGGATCACAGCCCAGTTTATAAAAGGCAGAGTTGTTGAACTGCATGATTGCGCACTTATCAACACTTCTTTCTCACCCTAGTCATATGACGAATTGGAGGTCAGCCAGCTGAATGTCTACACTCTGCACATGTCTAGACCTAGTCTAACTGGAGACTTTGGTAAGCAAGCCATTGCAAAGGGGAGATTTAAGTGGCTGTTTTTATACTCATGGGGACTGATGGCACTTTATGATGTGTTATGATAGGTTTTTTTTTCTTGTCCTCAAGGCTTTGCTGTTACAGGCTATGTAGACAACCTGAAAAACAGCCATATCGTTGTCAGAGAAGTTCTCCCTGATGGGCTTGCTTTCAGCGAAGGTACTTCTGCTTGTGAAGTTATAGCTTTTATCCCTGAAGATAGGTTACATTTATTTGGATATGTTAGAAAAACCTTTTTGATATTTGAACAAAGACCAAAAGATCTTCTCATATCGTTTTTACATATTGCCTTTTGAAGGGCATTATAAACTTTGTTTCCTTGTACTCCTGTTGTTTTATATAACTGATAGGTCTGAGGCCTGGTGATGAGATCATGGTTTTAAATGGTTGTGAGGTGTCTTCTCTGGACCTGGCTCTGATACAGCCTTTATTCAATGATCAGAGTCTGCAACTGACTGTGAAACGTCATCCACCCTCCATTCAGCACAATACAGATACAGCAAACACACAGTCTCTGCGCAGGGTTAACGTCCAAAACCACCAAAGAGCCAAGTCCTCAACAGGTACAAGACACACATGTACACATGAGTGATTCAGCGGAGCATTTTATTCCAGAAAAATGTTTGATGTCTGTGTGTGCAGCTAAATTTTTGTGTCCGCACATGTGCGAGAGATTTCAAAACAAAGATCCGCTAGGTAGTGTGCTCGTGCTGAACGTGCCCATCCACAGTCCAGGGTGTATACGTACTTGCTCAGCTGTGCACTAGACAGAGCGTAACATGTGAAATGAAGTATACCGTAAGTTAACTACATGGATTTACAGCTCCAAAATCAGCGCAACATTTCGACCAGTCAGGACTTCATCAGACACGATACCCTTGTGGAGTGAGATGCATCTGAACCCAATTTGGGTTTTTGGATGTGTACTCCATTTTTATTTTATTTTATTTTTTTACTATATGAACATAGGTTCCGAGTTATAAAATTTAGTGCTACCAACATCACTAAGCCCTCTCATTCACCTCCACACAAACTTACGTAAGCAGTCCAATTCACTAATTGCAAGCTTACGAGTCAGTTCTCTGCTTATATAGTTCTGTGCTGCTCTTTTTTATGTAGTTGAAACATATGGAAATAGAAACACAGCAAATACATTAGGTACCCACATTTCTCACCTGCATGACAGCTGGTGAGAAAGAGGAGTATCACTTTGTTGCTGACGTTATACTGCTTTTTAACATGATGTGGTCTGTTGACACAGTGTTACTATCGTATTCTCTCTGTTCAGGTCCACAATACGGCACTAAAACTAACATGCTGCAAAATGAATAAGTTTAATATAATTTTAATGTCTGAGAAATTGTATTTGATCCTGGTTTGTCATCTCGGCATTGCTGCAGTGTTGAACATCAGATGACATCCATTTCTAAAAATAAAAGAAATGGATGTCATCATTTTTTTTTAATCGAACATGGCCTAAATATACTGTATCTTTAACTTGTTATGCATTCAAGCTCACTGTTGAAGACATTTGACACTTGTCACACCTCACTTGTAAACTTCCTCCCCAAATTTCCTTCCACTGACTTCCTCAAACTGGACTGTCGTCTGTACTGACTCAGTCATTTATAAAAGTGATAAACAGCAAGCAGTCTATATACTGTGAACAGGAACAGTGTTGCGAGCTGGTTTTGAACCCTGGCTACTTTTGTCCTTGCATGGTAGGTGTCTGACAGAATGAACATCACAGCACATTTGTTGCTACATTGAATTATTCTTTTGTATTATAAGTGATTCTAAATTACGGAACATGTTTCATGAGCAGTGAGTATTGTGGTTTTCATGTATAGAGCACTGGTTACTTGAGAGTGTTTTGTAAGCCAGAATTTTTTTTTTTTTTATATAATATCTGTTAAAGGTTTGTGTCCCACTTTATATTAGGTGTCTTAACTACTATAATTAAGTTATAAATTAAGTGCTAACATCTTATATGCGTTATGAAGTTAAAGACACCTAATAAAAAGTGGGTCTAAGGTAATGTATTGCAGTATGTATAAATATACCGCTATATATCTTTCATTTCTTACTATTGGTTCATGTCTAAGTCAGTACAGATTACTTCAGTAGTATCTGCTGACTCTACATTATTGATTATACAAAATCAACCTAAATGTTTTACTTGGAAATGCATGATGGATAAATGAACAAAATTGCAAGACGCTTCAGTGTGATTGTTAAAAATCCACAACAAAGGCTAAAAATGAAAACGTTTGCATCAGTCGTTTAGCATTTCTTGGCAGCTCTTCAACTACCAAACCTGTTTAACAGTTCAGGCGACAAAATTAGACATTTCATTTGTTTCTAGGAACCACATTTTAAAACGCTCTTCCTTCCATCGAACCACCTTTGCACACAAGGAAATATGTTTACTATTCTCGATCCTCACTTAATTTTGTCACCTGTATATTAAAGAAATTAAGCCACAGCTAAATAGGTACTGGCATAGCTTGACACTTGAAATTATTTGGATTGTAGGTTGTGCATACCAGAAAAGGAAGTTTAAAGGGGAGGTGTAAAAATTGTATAATTAATAATAATTAAAAATGCGTGCAGTTATGCATAATTTATTATTATAGTCAGTACATGCAACGTGTAACATGGACATTGTAAAATATAGTGTTACCCAAAACTTTAAGTGGACCGATCAGATTTAAACAAGTTGATTTCTGTCATAGTGTCTGCAACTAGCTGCGGACACGTGCTGTGACCTCTTGTTGCATAAAACTTCAAATGCAACAATCTTCAGTGATCTTGTAGTGTGCGCTTGGCTATAGGGGCTTCAAACCAATATGCAAAGTGGGTGGTTGAGATCTTTAGTGAAACTGATGCTGTCTGACTGCAAGCCAAATCACATAACTACTGCATTATGTATCCCTAACACAATGCATCAGATTGCTCATAATACAGCAGGCTGAAAAAAGAAATGGGAATATTGCATCTTTAGAATAAAGAGGTATATTAGCACACTTGTCAAGAACAAAGGTGTAGTTTCTATCTGTCATTTTTAACACAAAAACATGGTTAGTTACTTAGGATTCAGTTAGTTACCCATGGATTAGTTTCTTAACGTGAAATTTACCTCAGTGGCTTAAACGTAAACCTTATGTGATGCTTTCGCTTAGGCCACACCGACAAACTCTGCCTATGCTTGAGTGCAGCTTCATTGTAGTGTGAGTAATAACTCTACATTTTTTTATAATCAGGGTTTTCATTAGATATATAAAAACACATGTCCTCTATATTTTCTGTAATAAATGCATTTCCACACTCACAGTTAAAGAGAATACAAGGACGTACAATGGTTTTCCTGTGTAGATGTTTGCAGTAAGCCTCTGTTCCTGTCATTGAAACCCTCCTTAAAACTTCATTTAGCAACATAGAGCGCAACCGTAAAGCAACAACTTGCACAACCATCAAGAATCTGAAGCATCAAGAAGCTGAAAAATGATATAAATTACAGACAGTTTATGGTTGAAGATTATAGTCTGCACAGTTAAATTTAATACAGATAAATCAAAATAATCAAAAGTGCAGGAATAAGAATATTTTTACCTATTCATTTCATCTTAGACAAGACAACGGCAAGCTTTTTGGCATTTTGTTTGTGTTTTGATCATCTCTGTGCTTTATTAACAAAATATGAAGTCAGTTTACAAGACATTCAAATTTCATTCATGTAGCATTTCCCATTTGGTGTTATTGGCCATGTATGACATTTGTCTCAGAACTTTTCTGCCAATGTCAAATGTGTAAGCAGCCAAAGCTGACATTTTTAGCATTACATTAAGCAGTGCAACTGTTTCAGCTGTGTCAATAAAAAGAAACGCATCGGGTACTAAAGGTATACCTTTAGAAATATTTTTAATGAATATGCAACTGTTTTCATTGTCATCTAGTAATGGCTGCAGAAAATTAGGCTTTTCCATAACACATAAAACATTTATTTATATATATATATATATATATATATATATATATATATATATATATATATATATATATATATATATTAAAACAAACATTAAAACTTTACACTGTTTCACACATAAGACATTTGCAGCATTGTTGCAGGAACTTCTGGAGGCGCTGTAGTGCCAGATATGTTGAAGCCATTAGAGAAAGATTTTAGGTAACTGCACAGAAGTGAGAAGAGCACTATACAATTACTACTGAGACAATCTGCTCTGCTTGATTTTCACCAAAAAATGTGACGCACTTGGCGTTAGCAAAAGGCACTAGCATAGAGATCCCATGAGAAGTCTCATAATTGCGTTGAGAGAGAAATTTTGGTTTTGGCCCAGGTTCTGCTTTTTGTTTAAACATTAAACATTTATTTGTGTGTGTGTGTGTGTGTGTGTGTGTGTGTGTGTGTGTGTGTGTGTGTTTTACTCCATATAGTAAAGTTTCTGCCAATTCAGATTTTGGAACTGGTGAATTGAATGTGGTAAATTACTTGCCAAATCTCTACAATTCTAATACAGTGCTGCAAACAGTTTTAGTATTAGCATCTTTACTTGTGTATGTGACATATTACATAAAGATTTCTTTCTCCTCAGATGTATCCTGTGTGGCAGAAAACTTAGGCTTGGCTGTAGATGATGGTCTTCAGAATCAATATCACAACCATCGAACAGTTCAGCACAGCAAGGTAAAGAATAATCCAAGTCTGTTTTTATCTATTTCTTCAATTCCACAAATGTTGATGGTAGTGATGGGCAGATTGATCCTGAATTATTGATACTTACTATAATGATGTATCGAAAAGATTGATCCTCACATAAAAATATTGATTCTAAAGTGCATTTTTAATCATTAATTGTATTAATTTAGCAAGAAATTCTGTGCATAAAGTAAGGTTCTAAGTGGAAAAATTGTGGAATAGTTGTGTAGGGTAGAACTATTTCTCCTGCTCATCAGAACATATGCAAATGCCAAAAGACCGAACCAATCAATCACAGACAGCGTTCGCTGCTGACGCTTCACTCACAGTGCTTGTTCAAATAGGGCCGCATTTCCCAAAAGCATCAGAAGCATAAGTAGATATTAAGAAACCATTGCCAGCACTGGTCTCCACGATCAGCTTTGGCTCACGATGCATTTGGGAAACAAAGCCCAGATCAATGCTTATCAGATGACAGAGAAACAATCTGGAGTTCAAATTGCACAACTGCTCAAAATGTTGATGTCAGTAAGATTTTTTTAAAGGAAATTAATACTTTTATTCAGCAAGGATTCATTAAAATGATCAAAAATGACAGTAAATGCCTTTACTTTGTTACTATATATATATATATATATATATATATATATACATACAGAATGTATTTCATTTCATATAAATATGTTCATCAAATTTATCACGGTTTCCACACAAATATTAAGCAGCACAACTGTTTTTAACATTGATAATTCTTTAGAAAGGTTTCTTGAGCAGCAAATTATATTAGAATGATTTCTGAAGGATCATGTGACACTGAAGACTGGAGTAATGATGCTGAAAATTCAGCTTTGATCTTTGATTTAAAATATATTAAAATATAAAATAGGTATTTAATTGTTATATTACACAATATTGCTGTTTTTACTGTATTTTTGTTCAAATAAGTGCAGCCTTGGTTAGCATGGTTAGAAACTTCAAAAAAGTTACAAAATCTTACTAAACCTAAACTTTTGAACTGTATAGTGTACATGTAATATTTATTTTAATTAGGCTAGTTTGTGCAAGTAAATTTATTGAAACTTGTTAAAAGTTCAAATGGATTGTGTTATGTTCTGTAATTGCTATTAATAAATGTCAGAAAAAAATATGCTAAAGTTTCACCTTTAGGGGTACAACAGCCTGGCAGTCTTTTACAAAGTATTTGTAGTAAAACTGCAGTAACCACAAATTTACCATGGTTTACACAGGAACATTATTTTAACCATAATATTTGTTGCAAAAACCATGGTAATAAGGATAATAATAATAATAATAATAATAATCAATTTTAGCACTTATGTAACACCATGGTTATTTTTCATGAGGTAGGGCCTACCCTCAAAGGCACACCTTTGTACCTTATCTACCCTTAAAGTGTGTGTACTTGTATGGTACTTTTAGGGGTAGAGAAGGTGCACCTTTGAGGTTACTGCCCCAGTAAAGAACTAAAATACAATTGTAGTCCATTTTATTTCTGACAGTGTAAACAAAACAAAAAAAGGCCACAAAAAAAAGGCTTTCAAATATAATGTTAAGTGAGTATAATTACTAATTTCTCTTGTTTTAATAATTTGTAAGATCAGTTGAGTTTAGAGGTATCGATATCGAGGATACTGGGCTTGAAAATATTGGTATCGGATCAAAAATAAAATAAGAGGTATTGCCCATCCCTAACTAATGGCATATTGGAGTGCCTATAACGGTTGATATACGGATTGAACTTAGTGTCTGGTTTGTTTTATGGATTCGCAGTGTAGTACACATTTATGTGCTTGTTCATTCCGATGTTTATGTGCATATCCTTTTGTGAGGTTTTGCTTGCATCGTGGGATGCTCACAGATGTCCCCACAATGAAAACCGATCAATAAACATGCTAAATAGTGTTTTAGATAACACTTTATTTCGATAGTCCACTTTAGACATTCTATTAACAGTAAGTAACTTTGCAACTACATGTCAACTAGCAGTTAGCAGAGTATTAGTAGACTGTCTGCTTAATATCTTCTAACACTTTCTTTGTCAACTTATTCTACTAACCCTAAACCTACCCTAAGTCTACTCTGAGAGTTAGTAGACATGTAGTTGCAAATTAATGAGAATTAGTTGACATGTAGTTGACATGAAGTTACAAAGTTACTTATAGTTAGTAGAATGTCTAAAGTGGACTATCGAAATAAAGTGTAACCGTGTTTTAATATCTAATCGTTTTCTGTGAGAGTTCATATGAAACAGTAGGATTAGCATAATATAAAACAATAGAAGCCCATGAAAAAAATCCCCACAAGATACCAAAAACAAACGTATGTGCATGTGTGTGTGTATTTTGAGCAGCAGCTGCATTGTCAAAGCTTGTCTGCCAGTGTTCGTTATCACTTAGTAATTAGCCTCTTCATGGATCTTTGGCCTTCACACTGCTTGCTTATTACTGTAAACCGCACAAGATCTTGTATTTATGCTGAAGGCTAAGCACACAAAAACATAAGAGTTACAGAAAAACTCCTCACATGCTGGGCTGAAGGATGTCATAGACCGCTCAGAGATGCATGTATGTTTTTGTATACTGACAGTGCTTTAATAGTGCACGAGTTCTCCTTGAATTCCATCACTTCTGTCCATCCATTTATCTCAGTGAGGCCTTTTTTTATTTGTCAAACCAGGACCCCATTTTTGTACGTTCTTTTAATACAGACGTTTTAATACAGGTTTAATACAGCCAATTTGAATGCAATTTTAATACATTTCTGTTAGTTAAATCTGTCCAAATTATTATGAAATGTACATTCCAAGGGTCATTTCTTTCATTATATTGTCTATAATCGTCATACTCAAAACCCTTGATTCTTTGAGTTGTTGTAAGAATGAATTCCATTCTTCACACGTGTAAAAAGCAGTCCCAAAACAACAAGAAACAAGCGTTTACTTGTTACTTTACATGTTACTCTGTTGTCATTGTGTTGGAGCTGTTAATATAACTAGTTAAGAAGCAAACTTTTCAGATAATTTACCGGATCATACTCTCTAAAAAAAAAATGCTGGGTTATGTTTTGTTATTTTTACTCAAATGCTGGGTTCAGCCTGTTGGATCATTTTATTGGGTTATTGTTAATATTTTTTACCCAGGTGCTGGGTAGTTTTTCTGTAATCAATCAATTCTCAATACAAATTATGAATCCCCTCACATACCTACCCAGCGCTGGGTCAGTGTAACCCAATGTTGGGTAGTCTGTGCCAAACTGGTTACATTTGTCAGTGATCATTTTGTGTTCTGTCCTGAGAGAAAATTTGACTGACAGGAAACTTCTTGAATGAAATTAAGGTATGTATTACATTAATCCTGTCAAATTATTACTGTATAGGAAAACGTCTGTAGTCTCACATTTTTCCTTTTTTGTTTAAATGTACGTCTTAGCTAACGTCTGCTTGGAACACTAGCCTTCTCCAAATGGAGCATTTATCTAATCTACACTCAAAGCAAATGATGCACTGGCAAACATGGAAGTTTCACCTCTGGCCAAACGCCCAACACGACACGACATCGCTTTCTATCATGTAACAAAGTTTCCGTGTGCTCCACTGACTACAATAGGAGCGCTATTGATCTAGTGCGCTAGCACTAGTGGTCACACTATGCGTTTGACAGGTTGAAACTTAAATGTCTGACAGACAAGATGGCATGAGGTAAAGCCAAATGGGTGCCCTAAGCAGGATTGTATTGTTGTGCCCTCCTCCCTCAAATATTATGGAAGTGAAAAAAAACCCCACCTACTATAGGGGTCAAAATAGAACTTTAATAAAATATAAAAGTAAATAAATAAATTGTATTATTTACAAATTGCAAGCTCAGACAGTTACCTATGGCTATGACTTTATTAATACAGTTGTCTGATTGATTTTATAGTCTCAAGCATTCACACAAATCATGCAAAAGAAAATTAAGCAGCTTTACTACGATAAAACCATGGTTAATTTTTGTAAGGGAGAAATTTTTTGTTGAAGAAATTATAGAGGCTGTGTCATCTATAGCAAAAAGGTGGCAAAAAATGAAAGATTAAGTGGATATTTGAATTAAATGTTTGGTCAATAGCCTATTAAACAAGGATTTGATTGTCCCAAGTGTAGCAGCAGCAATTACATGGCAATTAATTGGTAATTAAACACATTCAGCTGTGTCCTTCAGCACAAAGCCTCTGTGGGTGAACAATTGCATCGTAGTTTTTACTATATAGTGTATTCTAGTTTGAAACTCTGTTTGTACTCTACTGGCATCTAGGACAGAAACAATCCACTTCAAACAAAAGTGTTTTGTTTTTCCCCAATTCTCTCAATTGCTCCTGTTTTCTAAATTCTGGCACTGTGTCTTCATCTGCCATAAAGTGATGGATAAGGAAATTAACCTTATTTATGGGCAAAAGGGCTGTAGTATCTGGGAGGGATCTTTAATATCAAGCTGTGATCTTGCTCAACTTTTAAGTTTACTTCATTAGCAGAAGTGATTTGACAAGACATGCTTGAAGTTGGAAAGTCTTGATCATTCCAAAAATATATCTTTGGCTGCAAAAACGTATACACACAGCCAAGCAGTGTTCTCAAAAGCCAGTTGGGGAGCTACCCTGTCATTTCCAACTATACCAGACCCTCAGTGTTTACCATTGAACTAGGGGGATGGGAATGACTAAGCCTGTCGGTCAGCATATGGCTGAGCTGACTATTAATCTGGGTTTATTTAACAGTCCTGTACACAGCCAGAGACGGGGAAGAAATCCATAGAAGAGGAACAACTAACACTACCAGCACTGCCCATGGGATGGGGTCAGCTCCAATGGCAGAGCAGACCAAACGGGATGCCAGGCCATGCATCTACCTCACCTTGCTCATTGAGCTCTGCCTCTGTGAGCACTCGCCAATCGAGGTTCTCTGTTCCTTCCTTGCCATTCTGGCCCGACTGTGTCAAGGAAGGCAAGGACATCTTCCTTAACTCAACCCTTCTCACTCTCCATCGGCTGCTCCAGAGCAAGCTGGCCCGACTACTGGAGGATATTGCTTCCTGCATTGCCTGCCAGAATGTTGCTGAGGGATCAGTTTTCATGGTACCAAATGCTCATATATTTAGATGAGGGGGGGATTGACTTCTATTCAGTTTTTACCAAATAATTTTGGCCTGTTGATTGCATTGGTGTTGATATCTGAGAAATCCACTTAAGAATTAACATTGCTTAATTAACATCGAGTTAACACCACTTTCTTATTTTCACTGTAATTGGGCACATTATTTTGACATTGGGTTTCATTATTAAAACATGCTTGAAAAAGTCAGTGGATAATGAAGAATAATAATGAATTAAAATGTGCACTATAGCACATAACTGCAAGTGCCGTTTGGATTGCCTGGCTATCCACGTCGATTTATGTGTGTGTGTGTGTGTGTCTTTATTTATTGGGCTTTAAAAAGAAGATGGCTACATGGCACAATTGCTGTAACCTCAGGGATGAATCACGGCCTGTCAGAGCTCTACTACAGCGTGACAGGACATTTTCCTCTGAGCAATGGCCAATGCTTTCTCCAGGGACATTACATCCTCTTGGCTTCCCATACATTTTTATTTTCAGTGGTGGACCGTAACGAAGTAGTTTCTTCGTTACTGTACTTAAGTACATTTTTCAATTATCTGTACTTTACTGGAGTAGTTTTATTTTGAGTAACTTTTACTTTTACTTCATTACATTCCAAAGCATAAAATCGTACTTTTTACTTCACTACATTTCATAAAACTTATCGTTACTCCTTATAATATATCACGTGCTCCGAGACGAAGAAGCGGTGTCTGATTCATGAACAAACTGATTCTTTTCAATGAACCTGTTAAATCGGTTCGCAAATCTCACCAAACGATTCATTCACGAATTGGAATGATTTGATTGCAGCTGTTCTCGAGTCGAAAAACTCACTGATTCAAATGATCCGTTTAGTGCGAGTCTCCAGTAAACTGAATTCACAAGTAAGAACCGGGATATCTTGTGAGCGCGCATGCGACTGATGCTGCTATTTTAGGATTAATTATTGTAACTGAAAATCATATTTAGGTCAAAGCTGTCAGTTGTTTGTGAACATAATCTGCTGTAAAGGGTGATCTGTTTAAGCCCACTGAAATGCTTGAATGCAGACACATCAACATCAGAGTCTCTATGTTTTAGGTAAAAAAACACAGATTAAATAAAATAACTCATGCACGTTCATCTTCCCCGCTGCTGTAATGTTAGCAGTTTTACTAAAATGCTATGCATTTAGCCCTATGTGACATCTGTTTTTATATTGTTTGTCAGCACACATAGCCTAAATTACTATGTATGTGGATTAGGGGTGCAACGGTTCAACTTACTCACGGTTCGGTTTGTATCACGGTTTTAGAGTCACGGTTTCGTTACGGTTCGGTATGTGCTTGGGAAAAAACTATATGGTCAAATAAAAATAAAAGAAAATAAGAACACAATCTAACTGCAAGTGAAAGCACAAATAAATACAATAGAGCAAAGATACAAATAAATAAAAAAATTTAGGTAGGTCTAACATTAGTTTTTAGGTACAGAAATTGAATAATCAAATGTAAAATAGCATTGCATATTTGACTGTATTAAGATTAATCCTTATTAAAGTTACAAACGTTATTCAATCAAGAGCAGTGAGTGATTTTCGTGTTGTTGCTGTTTGATTAACATTAAGAAAGTGCTGTCACTTTAAGAGAACGCACTGATCCAGTGCACTGATACTGTATGTTCAGCCGACTATTATAGGCGCGTTTCCATTACAGATTTGCGCAAAACTTTGGCGATATTTTCTGAATGTCGATAAAAAAGTATTGTGAAATGACGGCGTTTCCATTAACCAATGTTGCACCCCTAATGTGGATCAACTAGCCGAGTAGACAAATATAAATGTTTATTCATAACCATGCTGAAAATAAGTCAATGTTAGCTGATGCTAAATGTCTAGCTAACAAGCTTGCTGGTGCTAAATTGAGGTAATTAAAAAAAAATAATAAAGTCCAAATATTTTTATTCAACCACCTAGATAGATTACATCTGAGGGGAAAAGAAAGGATGTGATGTTCAGAACATGGTAACTACAGTAATTATCAAAGTGGGAAGTGATTTGTCATTTGGCCAGGGGTGTGTTTACACCACAGACAAGGTTTGAGAAGGAAAAAATCATTATGAAAATCTAATTATATTTTCCTTATTATATTCATTATTTCCGTATTGGTTCTTTTGCGAAAATCCCAGGTATTTTGAGCAGTAGGATTATAAAAAAATATATGCCAATATAAAATTAAATGATAAAAGTAGCCTATATAAAACTGCAAAATAAACATTCATCTATCGGTACTTTTTACTTAAGTACATAAAAAAAATCAAGTACTTTTGTACTTTCACTCGAGTAAAATTGAAAACTGAGTAATTTTACTTTTACTGGAGTAATATTTTATTATACGGATCTGTACTTTTACTCAAGTACTTGATTTGTGTACTTCGTCCACCAGTTTATTTTATTATGTTGTATAAGCAGCACTCTATGCAAGATCCTGTTAGTCTGGGTTTCCAGGAATTAACACAGTAAAATGAGTATGTCAGAATTTAAGTGCTGCAAGAGTTACTCGCTGTTTGTTGGTGGTGACTTGTTGAAGAGGGGAGTTAACATTAGTTTAACGCCTTGCCCACAGAATATGCCAAATGAGGGTAATCCTTCTCTTGGCAAACGTAGAAATAGAAATTACATAAACTGTTGGTCCCAAGCCAAGATTAATCATATTTAATTGTATATAATTGTATTGTCCAATGTAATCTCATGAGTATTCCTGTGTATTTTATGCAAAGGGTGGTTCTTTACTTACATTTGCATTAACAATGAAACCTATAAAATTGACATTGACAGTATCTAAAAAGTAAATTATTTACATATGAACAACTTCACGGACATACAAATTAATCTTTGTGAATACTGAAATTGTGGCATTAACATTTTAATTATCAGTTACTGTATATCACTGTTTTCAATTTCATTTATTAAACGCAGTTTACTTAATATGTAAGGGATAATGTACATCCACCCGGTTGTTATCGCAGAATAATCCCCGACAGGGTGATCAGGACCCCGACGCGAAGCTTTGCATTCAAATATTGAGTTGAAATATTTGAATGCAAAGCAGTTGCGAGCAAGCGGCATGTTCAAACTTGCGTTTTCTCAGTCATGCTGTTACAATAGAACCATAAAATATACCAATATATTCTTTCAATATGTCCTAATTGTATGTTTCAGCATCAGTTAAAAGTACAAAAATTTACTTTTTGTACCTGGAAATGTTATGTACTGATACCTACACTCTTAAAAATAAAGGTGCTTCAAAAGGTTCTTCAAGCGATGCCATAGAAGAACCATTTTTGGCTCCACAAAGAACCATTCAGTCAAAGATTCTTTAAAGAACCATCTCTTTCTTACCTTTTTGTAATCTGAAGAACCTTCTTTTGCCACAAAGAACCTTTTGTGAAACAGAAAGGTTCTTCAGATGTTAAAGGTTCTTTATGGAACCATTTAGACAAAAAGGTTCTTCTATGGCATCGTGAAGCACCTTTATATTTAAGAGTGTACATGTAAAAAATGAAACCAAGCTGTATTGTCATATATCCTGCTTTGCACTTTCTGGGGGGAAGAGAGAAACAGAAAAACTGACTGGGGTTATTCCTTGATATTCTAAAGCAATTGCACTGATAGTAAAATGTTGGAAAAGTAAATTTTATCTGTACCACCGTGTGTAGTACATTACAGATAAACTTGACTTTGCCGTGCCTAGCTTTGCCTTGCCTAACAAGCACAAAATATGTAGATAAAGACCTATACTCACAAATGAAATCTTGTACAAATGCACTGCCCGATAAGTAATATCTGAACAAAGGACTTGTTACATTAAAAGATATGTTTGCCATTTACCAAAAAAAATGTTTACTTTAAAAAAAATTATTTACTTTTTTAATCAACTTTGAAGAAGAAACAATGAAACCGTATCTTCTTGTACAACACACTATAATAATCTTTGGGGGGGTTTTGCAACTTTTACAGTGTATAAAGGTATCTGCTTTACAATGTTTTCTACTTTACCACAGTAAAGGATGTTCATGTAAGGATTAATATAAATGTATCTATAAATAAATTGCCTGAAATAAATATACATACATGCAAAGCCTAAGATCTAAAGGTCTGACTGGCAGGTGTTTGTTTAGTGCGTTTAATGTGTTGTTCAGATCCTGCCAAGGTTTAGTGTTACACGACCTGTATTTGAAATAAACAACGCTCTGAGAGGCCTCTCTGATTACTAACCATGGGCTGCAGACTATTTTGTCTACTGCACAGAACCAGACATCAGATGTAGTTGTTTACTTAAATGTTTTTACATTAATACTTCTAAGAATAGGGTATTTGCCTGAGTGCTGTGTGGTAGCCCAGTGCAAAAAAAAATTAGGAGAGTTCAGGCTTGATGTTTATGGAAAATTTCAGACTATTTTGAGACTGTTTGAAAAGCAGATCTATTTTTAAGAAATAAAATAAAATCAATGTCTTTTTCCTTCTTGTGTGTAACTGTGTATTTCTGGTAGTCCTGGGCGATAAAACGGTATCAATATTTATCACCTTCATAATATTTATCAATATAGTACACCTTCTTCGATATTGATAGAAAAAATGTTCGATATCGTGCACGATATAGGCATGTGCTATGAGTGACGCAGACAGCACACACAAGCACGAACACATGCTGAAATGAGTGCTGTGCCTGCCTGTGATGAGGAGATTGTGAATAAAGAATGAATATTTGTTGAATTTAAAATAAACATTTGCATTTGAATGTTAGTAGTGCGTCAGGGAGCATCATCAGTGGCGAGCGAGATGCGGTGATGTAAGTGACGTTGTTGCATTTTAATGTTTTGTTAGTCTAGCCCACGAGATACGCCGCTGCTGTGTTATTCATTCAAAATATTAGAGAAATATAGAAGCTCAATGCGGAGAAGATCTTGAATGGGTTAAAACCGAAACCAAGCCATTCACACAGAATGCATATTCGGCGCATTTTTAGACTGACAAATATGACTGCTGCACTCGCGTCTCACAGAAGCCATGCAAAGTTAAAACGGTTTAAACTTTTAGAAAACACGTCACGAATTTGTGGATGTTTATTCCTTTTCACTGCGTCTTATATGTTTTTAAATGCAGTCTGTGTGAATGGCGCTTCAGCTCTTTGGATTATGCAATGCATGATGCTGTTTTGTTCAATTGTTTATGCAATTTACGAAATTATATTTGATTTTTATGAGTTAAGTTAAATGTAATGCACGTTTTTATAGAGTTACTTGCTAAATGCGCTGCATTATTTTGCTCATTGCGCCCTCGGGAGACAATTAGACCTATACAATAAAGACCTATTTATTTTGCATATAAAACATTTAGAAATTAGATATTTGCTTAATTTTTATTGTGTTTGATTGTTAAAACTAAAAATATTTGTTGTTTGTCTCAATAAATTGTGTTAATTATAAATACAGTGGTTAAATTTAAACATTTTTTTTCTATTGCTTTTTGTTTTAAAAAAAGGTTATAAAAATGTCAATAATTATCGATACCGAACAATATGAAACATTATATCGTTGATACATTTTTTAGCTATATCGCCCAGCCCTAATTTCTGGTTAATATTTTCAGGCAATTCTCTTTTCAGTATGTGTGGTAATGTTTGCCTTAGTGTTCACAGGCCATCCAGAAACCTTTCCATTGTGTTGATGTTATTGAAAGGCTAGGCTACTGGTAGTGTTTGCTAACTGTGTAAGCACTTCATTATGTTCTCTGGAAACTGCAGCGGGGTCATGCGAGGCAGCAATTGATATGCAGATTTCAGTGGGCAGCAGCAGTTTCAGTCTAGCGTCTATGTCCACAAAACCTGCTAGTGATCGAGTTTTAGATCCTGTCAGAAAGCCCTAAGCTTTAAAAAATGAAAAAGGATTTTGGAAATGCTTGATTGTTGAGTTGGAAGAGGGAGACACGTCCGTCATGAGTTAAAGTGGAGCAAGTGTGTGAGTGTGACAAACCCAGAGCTGAAGACTTAACTCAACAAACATGCCAACATTCAGGGTAGGCAAGATTAGAAGGAAGGGCTGTTCTCTGGCCAGAAGGACCAAGTTCCAGGCCATAGCTGCCTGGAGGATACTTTATAGGCTGCTTTTCATGGTGAGTGTATTTATGGGTCAAAACAAGAGGATGGAGACAAAGCATCTCCAAGGTGTCTCTAGTGACCACTTGACTGCATTTCATTTTGAGCAGATCACTCTTGAAGTACTGATACTGACGTTTGAGAGGATCAACCCTCACATAAAAATACTGATCCTGAAGTAAGGGTATTTTTATTTATTAAAGGGGTTGTTTAATTAGGGGTTATTTATATGAATTATTTTTTTATTTAGCAAGTAAATTGTGTATTATAATGATTGATCATGTTCTTTAATTGTTAATAAATGAAAAACAACAAAATTGTCACAATGTTATGTTAATAATTGCTTGCTAGGTTTTGTCAAATACATTTCTGGGTTACAGGCAGATGGAACACCAATTATCTTAATGTGTAAATAAGAGACCAACTCTATGATGCTTTTCTTTTTCTATATTAACAGTGTATTTATTTATTTATTTAAAATGTTTGCAATAGTTAGTACTGTAAAAAAAAATTGTGTAGACTTTTCTCACAACTATCATATTTATTAAAATTCACTTTCTTTTCGGATCTCTTAATTTAACCTTCATTTAAAGGTGCAATCCCAAAGATTTGGCTCTCTAGGGATGGTGTTACTCATGGATATAATGTTACTTTACCTGTCAAGCAAAAAAAGCCAGCTCAGTTTACCCATGATGTTAAAACATGTTGGGCTCATTCACTTTTCCTTTTTACTCTTCTCTGTAAAAGATTTCTTTGTTTTAACAATGAACGTTTCCACAGATGTTGCTTATTAGTTATGGTTACAAGCTGTCAGGACTATTAACACACTTCCCACCTGTTACGGAGTCAACAGCAATGACTGATACTTCAGCTCCTCCCACTCGTTCATAATCGCCCAAATACTGATGCACTCCACCTGTCAACATCAATCAAGCCCAGTATAAAGCCACCATCACATCCCTTCCTCAGTGTCTGGTCTTGTTGTTCACATGTGTGCATCAACCTCCCTGGCTCCTTGCCTGATCTACTTACCTGTTCATCTTCAGTCGAGTGCTTAGCTCTCCGGGTCCATCACCACCTGCAAAGACACCAGTGTTATTATGCTGCTAAGTCTGTGCTCTAATCTCTCAGAGAATATCCATGCCTGTGATCATTGCTTTCTCCTCTGCTGAATCCTCATTTAATGAACTCTGTTGAACTGTACTTTGTACAGTGTTGTTCTCCTCTGTTTGCTGACAGAAGACCAGACTAGACAAAATATGCAAAGCAACACTGAACCAAGTAATGATCGGAACCCTGATCTGTTTGCTGAGCTCGTCCAATCCATTCGTCAGTCACTTCTTGTGCTCAACACCTCTTCAACTCAATCTACATCCACCAGTCCCATGGCCCGTCCGGCAACATATTCCGCTGAGGCGGAGGAATGCAGTGGGTTCCTACTCCAGTGCTCCTTATTTTTTGAGATGCAACCTCAACTATTCCCCAGTGATCAGGCCAAGATCGCATACATCATCTCGCTCCTGTCTGGATGTGCTCTACAGTGGGCATGGTCTGTCTGGGATGCCCACAGCCCGGTTACCAACTCCCTCACAGCCTTTGTTGCTCACTTCAAGGAAGTTTTTGGCCAAAGCACCAACAAACTATCAGTCAACGACCAACTCTTCTGGTTGTGTCAAGGCCAATCTTCCGTGAATGATTACGCTCTCCAGTTCCACACTCTTGCAGCCACTAGTGGCTGGAGCGAAACAGCGCTCATCACCGCGTTCCAACAAGGGCTGAATGTTAACATCTGTCAACAAATGGCTATTTATGATGATGTTGTGGGGCTAGAGAACTTCTCTCAACGCCTCACAGCATGCAATTTGGAAGTCCCTGTTGCATTTCCTCTGCCCACCTCACCTCCAGCACCAGAACCGATGCAGATTGATTCATACCATCTCACCCGTGCAGAGCGTCAATGGAGAGTTATTAATGGATTATGCTTGTACTGCGGAGCAGCAGGGCATCTGTTGTCGCTCTGCCCAGTTCGTTCACCACACCCAGCAGTGAGTACCCTACAATTGCAACCTATGATTGCACCATTATCACTCACTACCGTGTGGGTAACCTCTGCTCATCAATCTCTTTCAGCTCGAGCCCTCCTTGACTCGGGATCCTCCGGGAACTTCATGTCACTGAATCTCTTACGACAATTAAACCTCAAGAGGAAAACTTGCTCTCAACCACTCAACATTCACACTATCCTGGGAAAACCGCTGGGCAGAGGCAAGATCCTATACTGCTCTCCTACCATCATGCTCCGCATCGGCTGTCTGCATAGAGAATCTATCTCCTTTCTGGTGCTGGACGGTTCTACTGCCGATATCATCCTGGGACGCCCTTGGCTGACTCAACATTCCCCTCAAGTCAAGTGGAACACTGGTGAGATCCTCCAATGGCGTGATGATTGTCTCCAAAACTGCATGTCTCCTGTTCAGAAGTTAACTACATCTCCATCCTCATCCAAGAATAGTGAAGTGACCATCTGTTCCACGACTGTGGAGAGTCCAGAAACTTCTGAGGCTCCTGAGATTCCACCTGACTACAGGACGTTCCAAGGTGTCTTCAAGCAGGCAGCAATGGAATTACCACCTCATCAGCCATGGGACTGCGCAATTGATCTGCTGCCTGGAGCCATGCTACCCAAGGGTAGAGTATACCCACTGTCCATCCCGGAACAGAAGGCCATGGAGTACTTTTAGGCTCTCAAACAGGAATTCGTCTGCCCTTCTGCATCACATGGACCAGAGGAAGGTACAAGCTGTCAAGGACTGGCCTCAACCTACCACCATCAAAGAACTCCAAAGTTTCCTGGGCTTTTCCAATTTCTACCGCCGTTTCATCGCCAAATTCAGCCAGATCTGTGTACCTCTCACCTCACTGTTAAAGAATAAGCTCAAGTCTCCATCCTGGACTCCCAACGCCATCAATGCCTTCCAGCAACTCAAGGATGCTTTTTACACTGCTCCTACCCTAGTTCATCCAGATTCAAAACCCCCTTTCGTCATCAAAGTGATTGCTTTAACAGTAGGGATGGGAGCGGTAATGTTACAATGTCACACTCCACGTGCCTACTGCTCTAGGAAGTTATCCCCGGCAGAGCAGAACTATGACTTCGGCAACAGGGAGTTTCTGGAAATCAAGCTTGCTGTAGAGGAGTAGCGACTCTGGCTGAAGGGAGCTAACCACCCGGTTGAAATCATCATAATCTGAAATATCATAGAGATGCTAAAAGACTCAACCCTCGAAAGGCCTGCTGGGAACTTTTCTTCACCTGCTTTTATTGCTTTTACCATCATCGCTTTCTCCTATGCTGAAGCCTCATTTAATAAACTTTTTTTAATTTTGCTTAGTTTGCTCAATTGATTTTTATTCAATATACTGTAGTTCACCTTTAACCAATTTGAATTCTCACTAAAGACTAGCTGATTCTGAAGTTTATTTCAATTTGAACATGTCTGTAAATGGTAAATCTTAGTGTGTGAGTTACTTTGTAAATAGTTCATCCATTTTCACTAATTTGACCTGTTCAGGTAGACTTGAGGGCCATTAACAAACATAAGCAGCCATTGACACAGTAATGAATCAATCATAGTTCAGCAGAGGCACCTGCCTCGTCACATGATGTTTTACCTGTATTTCTGTCGTAATGCCCTTCTCATTCAAGGCATACTTAGCTTAATATGAACACAGTGAAACCAAGGGATGTCAATGAGGTGCTGCGTCCCTCTGATACTTTATCCACTGTTAGACTGTGACCCTGTTTACATGCACTTCAGAAAATTGCTTATTCCAGGGTTGTTGTAGAAAGCAGCATTCTGAAACATGTAAACACATAAACCTTATTTCTTGGGCTGTTGAAGGGATTTAAGAGAAAGCAGTTTAAAATGGCTGTATGTTTCTACTGGAGAATGTAGCTTACATTTAAACACAAGTCGCATTCTTGTAGATTTTTTTTTAAGAGTGTGCGTGTGTATTGAGAAGACAGGATATTATAGGAGAAGGGTTTTTGGAGGATGGGGAGAAACCTGCTGACTCCGCATGTTGCATGTATAAAAGGATTAATAGTGACCCTAACAGAGTGCATTTCTTTCTTTTCTTTTTTTTGAGGATGCACTGCTTTCAGACCCTTTAATGATTGGATAGTAATGCATTTTCAAGATGCAATGGACCCCACTTACAGCTATATTTAGTGTTGTCTATCACATTCAGATAACCTTAAACATATGTTAATAAGGTTTAAGTGGGTCCAATGTGTAATTCAGATCACAAACTTGCACTGCCAAGCAGTTTCGCTCCTCTGCAAACAGTGAGCTGTGAACATTTTCTGTTAGATTGTCAGACTGAAGCTTTTTGACAGCTGGTATCACAGCACTGAAGGAGCCATCATCTAGGGACTTGAGAGTAAGAAAATGACAACTGAAGCGTTCAACTTTTATTTCTTGCGTTACTGTCTTTTTCACCTCCACATGGTTCCTTTATCATTTGTCAATTAGAATTTGGGTCACCCAGCATGCAAACAGAAACCTTTTGTGTAACTGCTATGCAGTACCATTCTGTTGTACTGTATTAGCCTGTTTACTGTTCGGATTCTCGCAGTGACTTGGCATGATTATATATAGCCAATTCACACTCAGCATAAATGTATGTGTGTAGTGAGAAAAGCCATCATTTTCAGGTGCTTTCGTGAGGTTAACAGGAACCTACATGGAGTCTTCACAACCTGCAGTGCTCCTCTTAACCTCCTGGTGACTGCAAGCACCAGCCACAATGACTGTTATCTGTCTTTGCCAGGCTGAGGTTTCCCACCGATTCTACCACAAGGTGCTCGGTTAATGTGTCAACATGATGTCTCCTGCCTCCCTCTGCCTCTTATCTATCCGCTTTGGAGTTTTTTTATTATATCCCGAAATCTAGGATGTTTGAGAGTGTTGGAGAACGTCATTTAACTTTTTAATTTTTTACTTTATTCTGTCATAATTTATATGCCGCCTTGTTGTTCCAAACCAGTTTTCATTTCTTTCTTCTGTGGAACACAAATTAAAATATTTGGAAAAATGTCTTATTTACTATATCAGTGTCTTAAAGATATAGCTCTTATGTTAGGAGGAGTAAAAGATGACATAAATTTCTCTAAAATAATACTCCTAATTATATTTCTGGATGTCTCCTATCAACTGAAATTAGAACAAAGTGTATAAAATAACACTATTCAGTGACACAGCTTTTACATTGCCACATTTAATTTCAAATGTATTAATTCTTGACCCCATTCAAATTATGAATGGGTTATATGCAGAAACGTAGCAAAGAGCGCTCCCTTTATAATCAGTGAATCTGATTCCACTTCAATTCACCTGCGCAAGCTCACTGACTGAGTGAATACTGTAATCAATTTTTAAAAATCGGGCTACACTGCACAATGAATCTCTTATTTACGTTGTGTTTATACTTAATACGATTTGATGAAACGATTTGCAAGCAAGCAGAGCTCATACCAATGTTGTCAACTATTTTCAATGGACAGTAACTAAAGCCTGCTCGAAAAGCCGCTAAATGTCGCTAGATGGCGTCATGTGCTAATTAGCATATACATGGCATCACTAGCTGCTTTTCCACTGTCGGGCCAGTGTGAGCCAGTGCTTTAAATGGGCCGGGCGGGGCTAATAGCCTCGGACCTGTAGCACTGAGGCCAAAATCACGCTGCGTTTCCACCGTCGGGCCAGAAGCTCCGCTGCGCTTCACTAAAACCCGCCCTTTACACGCCTCTCAGGAACAACGTCACGCAACCCCATCATTTCACCAACAAAGAGAAGTTATCAGAAAACTAATAAGAAATAAGCAGCACGATCACTAAACGAACATGATAAAAGTTTGTTTGCATGCTTTGTTAAAGATTTTAATCCAAAAGTATTGATGTTTTACAATAAGTGATACATTGATCATAATGAATTAATTTATCAGGATTGAAAATTAGTCACAGAAATAAAGCGGTATGAACAGCCTACCTACTTATTCAGTCGAGTCTGTTTATTTTTAGTCACAGAATATGAAGTGAAGTGACATGTGGCCAAGTATGGTTACCCATACTAGGAATTAGTGCTCTGCATTTACCCATCCTAAGTGCGCGCACACACACAGCAGTGAACACACGTACACCGTGAACACACACCCGGAGCAGTGGGCAGCCATTTATGTTGTGGCGCCCAGGGAGCAGTTGGGGGTTCGGTGCCTTGCTCAAGGGCACCTCAGTCGTGGTACTGAAGGTGGAAGAGAGCGCTGGTTATTCACTCCCCCCACCAACAATTCCTGCCGGACCGGAGACTCGAACTTGCAACCTTTGCGTTACGAGTCCAACTCTCTAACCATGTACATCACATTTAGAAAGAATTATCATTTTTATACTTTTATTTTAAAAAAATGAATAAAAAAACTATCATATTTTTATGACATACGAGCTAAACTCTCGTGACGAGAATTATGACAGATAAAATATGTTACTAAATAAATACACGATTGTGATAGAGAATAAGAAGCTGACATCTGATTTCTTCATATTTACCATGTTTACTATGGTAGCCTAACATTAATGGCTAGCGTGCATAGTCTTTTGCATCGCTTATAAATATTTCTGTCTTGTATGGTGATCCACATCGGATCAAGTTATTTCAAACACTCGCTGCTGTCTGAAAGTGAGTTTTGAACTCCAATTATTTTAAAAGTCTTTAATGCTGGTGGCACATTGTAGATTCACAAGTTAACTTTATGAAAGGATCCGCAGCGCTGACGCTCTCCAGATGCGTAGAAACTCTGCCTTTGTTCATAACTAGTCCTCTTGCCCCAGCTGGCCCGCTTTGGTCCAAGGTTTTCGTCGGGCCAAAAAACCTGGCACGCACTAGCACGCCCACTTTTGGCCCGACAGTGGAAACGCGGCTATTGCGTCACATTTGCAGTCTGTCTAGTGTCAGTGCTCATATACTGTATTTATTACAGTGGAATCCCCAATGAAACTGTTCTCATTTACGTTTTTTTCTGAACAAATATGAAATCGTGACAGAAACATGACTGTACAGACTGTACATGTTAACCAGCGGTCACTTTTAAACTATTTAGAAGCTGCTGCTCTACACTTCTAAAATATCCTGGTTTACAACCATGTCATCATGTGACAAAATCAGCATACACATAAGTTAAAGACAATGGCTGTACTGTGATTTTGGCTGTATTTACACGTAAAATGATCATCCAGAAAGAACTTTAGAGAGAGAGTGGTGTGCCTGTACCAGAAAAGCAAAACTTTGACTCTCAGAAAGTAGCTATGGTTCAAAAAGTTGCTAAATTTGTCACTAGTTGTCTGAAAAGTCGCTTAAGCCCAAAGTATACTGAGACAGTCCGCACTCCATGCGTCTGATTGGCCATTGTGTTCACACGCACAACCAACACGTTTGTCACTGTACACAGAGCGCTGTCACACAAATACAAGAGCGTTTGAAAGCAGCTGTCTATGCTTGTGTGCATACAGTTCATGCTAATTATACTTAATATCAGTGCATGTGTCCACACTGCATATTTAATGCAACCTACATGCTGAGGTTCAATTATATATATATTATATATATACGTGTGTATATATATATATATATATATATATATATTATGGCTGGGTTTTGACAAAATTTCACGATTCGATTCGAATCTCATTCACAAGCTTGCAATTCAATTCCATTCCCAATTCGATTAGTTCTACATTAGTAGTTTCTACATTACTATATTGAAGGTTAAAACTGACAGATTTTTTAGGCTATACAACTGCTTAAATTAAATAATGAGGTTTTTATAATGAAAGTTACAATTACATAATATTTCTACTTCAATTAGTTTTTTTTTTTTAAATATAAACATTTAAATGGTGGCTGTCATAAAAAATATATAAATTAAACACTGAAGAACAGTAAAAGTTATAATATTATATGGTACATAGATTTAGCAAAATGCCCCTCTATACAGTTTATTTTTCTAGCTGACTAACAAGATTATGGTCTCCGAAGATGTTTTTTTCTGAGGTAAATGTGACATAACATGACATTGTTTACAAGCCGTTATATTGCGTTATATATATACTTCTTTGCAGGGCTGAAACACTGATTGAGCGATTACATAAGACAGGATACGGATTGTAAAGTTGTACTCTTTCTTTTAACTTACCTTCGGATGTTTAGTCATGTTTATTTTGTGCTGAAACTGGTATTAATGTGGAGGAGATGGTCAGTCTGATGATCTGAGGCGCTACAGCGATCTGTCACTCCACAATAAACAGCGCCAAAACGGCATTTATTGTTTGAATACTGCAATACAATGGACATAAATTGAAATCTGATACTTTTTTCATATTAAATGTACCAAAGAACAATGCTTATTGCGATTTATTGGATGGGAGGTGCCCGTCCATTAACTAACTAAACAGGCTAGACTAATCGATTCTTGGGATTTAAGAATCGATATCGTTTCGTAAAAATGAGAATCGATTAAAATCAATATTTTTTATCGATATTTTTTACCCAGGCCTAATCTATACTGTATGTTTACTTTTCACAACAGTGTTTTTTTAGGCTCCTTAATCTCTGTTTAACTAATGGCTGAGAAGATGTCCTGGTAGCCCCAGTGTTTGCTTTGGGTGGTCCTTCTATAGCTAAGTTGTCTGTCAGAAGATTGGAGCTGAGCTTACCTATTCCTCTTGCTCTCTCTCTCTCCTGACACAATAAACGGACTTTGAAGCTACTGAAGCACATGGTCTCTAGAGTGGCCGTGCTGTAATTAGTAAACCAAACTGCAGAAGCAATCTGCTCGTTCCTTGTGAGATCCCATTTTCTCTTGCTGTTCTTCTGGCTGAGTCAATGACTCATTTCACATAAACACCACCTCACACACTCTTTGCAATGTAATGTGCTCTCTGTCTCGGTATATTGTCAATAGGACGCAAGTTAACATACATGTTGGGAAAAGGTGCTGAGTTTATATATTTTTGGAGCAGCAGGTGCATGTGCTCTGTTCAATTTGGAGTCTGGCTTGCTGGTTTAAAGCCAGAAAAGGGCTTTGGTGTTGTTTTTGTCTCCTGTGGTCACAGATCTGTCCCTGACAGCTGTTTCACTTGTTCGCAGCTCTCTGAGAGCTGAAACCGAGATGCTGCAGCCTTTATTTTGAGACTTTCACTGTAAGCAATATCGCTGTTGGTATTGATGTACCACCTTAATAAGAATTTGGCTGGAAACCTTACTACTGTAAATGCTGACAGAGATGGACACATGAGATGTAACCCTTCAAATCATCATTGTCATCAGTATTATTTTGAAAACCGATCACAATGTTTAAGAAGATGTGATGCAGCTATGTCTGTAGGGTGTAGGTCCAGCATAAATTATGTAATACTTGCACACATATATTATATGGACCAGTTATGTCACAATGAATCTGTGCGTATCATGTTCCAAGTTGTTTCTCCACAACAGCTAGAAAAAGCTTTCAAATATGTTTTCCTAAAATGCACTAACAGCAGTGGAGGAATAAAGGGCTTTTATTTTTAGTGTAGATCCACTAAAAATGCCATTTTCCCTTCATCCGTTTGTACAATACAGCATACATGTTACATTTTTGAGAAATTGCATGACATTTAATAGAATTCAGAGCTTAAAACATTTGTACATGATTGTTGTGTTCTTCTTGATATGTTTAATTTTCCCCTGCAGTGCAGTAGTTTCTTGTCTATAAATGGAGATGTTTCTGTTTATGTTGTATGAGGTTTATTCTTGCACATTAATTTTCATGAGTCGTATTTAATACAGTTGTTAGTTAATTTTTTTTAGTAATTTATATATATATATATATATATATATTATCAATATTTTTATGTGAGGATCGAGTCTCTTAATACAATGTCAGTATCGCAAGTGTACACCACGTCTTAGTTTACTGACATGCAATTTTGCTGACATTATAAATAAATATATGAAGAAAATTATATATTTTTATAAAAAAACAAAACAACTAAAAATAACAACCAAAGTAGTGATATGAAATGCAACTGGAACTAAATGGAAATGTTTTAATAAGTTTATTATGTTTATTTATATATATTAATATTTTATTTATATGATTCTCACGTTGCACTATTACAGTAGCTGTACTGTAATGTCTATTGTCAGTTGGCTTTGGAGCATGTGAGTGACAGCAATACTGGTGTGGATACATAGTGACATAGTGACGTGACATACTCAGAATTAGTGCTCTGCATTTACCGATCCAAAGTGCACACACACAGCAGTGAACACACACACACCATGAACACACACCCGGAGCAGTGGGCAGCCATTTATGCTGCGGCGCCCGGGGAGCAATTGGGGGTTCGGTCGTGGTATTGAAGGTGGGAGAGAGCGCTGTAGACCTTTAGAATAATTTTGTCAGTATGAAAACTAAAAGTACAAAATGTATATTATATTTAATCTATACACTGTAAAAAAAAACTCCAATAATCTGTTTTATTGTCATGTTTTACAACAAATCTCTGTTTCAGTCTTTCTACTTAAAATGTTTTGATTAATTCAGTGTGTTACTTTTTGTTCCTTTATAATAGTGAAATTTTCTAGCAATTTCTGAAGGAAAATTTAAGATAGTAAATCCTATACCATTTTTTTTCTGTGTACTTTCTCTATTGTTTTCCTAAGCATTTGATGGATTGCTTGACATTGGTATTTATTGTAATTATTTTAAATGTGTCTCCTGCAGAGTGTGGATACAGTGTGCTCGCTGTACCACTCCTTCCAGGGCGGCTCTGGTCTGATGGAGGGCCAGGAGGAGCAAAGAGGGCCAGAGGCCCCCATGCTCAGGCCCTGTCCACGTCATATGTCTGCCGCAGAGAGACTACGCAAGGTCATCCAGGAATTAGTGAACACAGAGAAATCCTATGTGAAGGTGAGAACTGACTCTGTTATGCCCTATTAACATAGTTCAACAGAAAGAAATGAGCTCTCACATGAGTACAGATCCATGCAGTCATCTATACGGATACTCTGACTTGATTAAAACTCAACTGTTTCACCTATTTATTCAGCTCTATGCTAATCTGGAAGTCACATCAGTTCAGTTCTAAACCTCAGTTTAATGAATGACCCATGAGGTGTAAATGGCTGTTTTAGCAGAACACGTTTGATGGATAGCTGGAAGAGTCTTCAGTGATTGACCTATTAATTAACTCCTCTAGCTGGTGAAAAGAAATGCCTCCTCTCTCATCTGTTTCCTGAATAATCCTGAGGCTTGCATATGATCGCTTATGTAGTGCCAGTTTTACCATGCTGATGTTCGTGGTGGACCTTTAGATGGCATTAAAACTGTTATGGGAATGTGCTCCTCGTGGTTAATAGGCGTCAGCATGGGCGACATTTGACTCTTGAGTTGGGGGGGGCAAGAAGAAAAAAATATTATATATATATACAGTGGGGCAAAAAAGTATTTAGTCAGCCACCAATTGAAGCAAAATATTTTTTTTCTGATGTAAGCATTAAAACAATGCCCTACCATATTGCAACGCATCAAAGCAGTCAATCCAACACAGTCAAGAATAATTAAAGAGGTTGTCACCGTTTAGTAAACTGTGGAGCTTTGGCTCTTCCTGCTGACTTGAATGGTGATGCTTCCCGTTTGTCAGTTGATGGCAAACGGGAAGCATTCATTTTTAACCAGAAATGTGCACGCTGCTTTTCTGATGTTCACTGAAGTTTTCCGTGTTTTTTTCCCGATTCACTTGAAATGTTTCTGTTTTGAATCGTTGTTACCAAAGGCGAGACACGTGAGGAGAAAAAATAAACTATCAGTTGTGAGACTATATTCTGTCATAAATCACATATCATTCATTGCTGAACTTTCTACCTTCCGTTATGGGAAATGAAATGAAATTACTGGTTGATATGCCCTGATCTCAATAAAGTTTACACACGCTTTTGGTCCGTGAATTAGATCTCGCTCTGGATGCGCGCTGTTTGGCCAGGACCGGTTCCAGAATTAAATCAACATATTTTATGTTCCGTCCATTGCCAATCACTGCTATTTTCGAGAGTGAATACCGCATAAATATGCGGATGCCATTCCCGAAACTTTGCAAGGTGTAGCCTGTGTCTGAAAAATGAAAGTTTCATACAAATTCTGAATGGATTATACCCTAGAAAGTTCCCTTTATCACTAAAAAGAGTCACTCATCTTCGTTCATCACGATTTTACACAGTTCTGTTATATGAAGCTCTCTAAACTGCAAACTGAATCTCTTAATTACATCGTGTCTGCACTTAGTCATGAGATGATTCACGAGCGTGCAAAACTGCACTTAAAAACTATGGCGCTTTCAGCAGTGAGTGAATTCTGACAAAACGTTTCTGATTGGCCAAGAAATCAACAGATATGTCTGTGATTTTTTACATTGCTCAACTCTGCAAAAACATGTTGAGGGTATTTAGCGCTTGGCTAAGCGCTCCAATTGCAGCGGGGCCGAGATCAGGGATTTCATGACTAATAATTTGGGGTGGGAATTGCCTGTGTCATCCATGGGCGTCAGGGAGGTGTCTGATTATTCCATTTGTGGGAGGGGGGAACAGTGCCATCCCAGAGTCCTGTGCTGGAGCCATTTGTCTGTGATATGCTGCATCGGCACTGGCAGACCGTTATAAATCAGCCTAATGAGAATATTCAGGTTGATGCACAAACAGTTCCCAAAACTGCACTATGTGCTGTGGCCATGGTATGGCATCAGTGTCTACTTGTGCATCAACCTGAATATTCTCTCAAACGGCTTTGTCGGTTTAGACTTATCTTCAACAGGAATTTCCCTGATTAATGGCTTCGCTTTACACCTTCACATTTATTTACAAAATAATTAGTGATGCACCGAAATTTCGGCAACCGAAAATATGAAAATTAATTTTGGAGAGGCAAAATCATTGAACCGAAACAGTGACGGTGACATTTCAGACTGCCGCCTTCTCTGATGGCGCATTCAGACTCTGTCAGTGTCTATTTCGTGCCCACAGGGTTAAGCTACAACAGGTAAAAATTACAGCTGTGTGGACACTAGCTGGACCAACAATATCTATTTATTTTGATGAACAAGGGATCTTTTAGTCTATGCTGTTCATGTGTGTTCAAGCAGCATGTGAACTGATCATCTCTTCCTCTTTATTGATAATTAAAGCGTGAAGTAAACATGAATGAACATCAGCAGGAAACCCTACAACTTTTTGAAATGTATCACGTCTGATGTAATCACTCATTCAGTATTTGTACCATGGAAAGACATCAATAAAACAGCCTGTAAACAATGTCAATGTCAAAGGAATGCCATACAATGTCCATATATTTTGTTAGTAATTATATCATTAAAAAGTTTACATAGAGACTGCCTTATGTGCAATTAAAAGTTTATATGCAACTTTTTATTTGAGTGTTGATTATTAAATTATTGTGATTAATTGATTATTAAATAAACTTTATTCGGTTTCAGATTTTGGCTAAATGAAAGCTTATTTTCATTTTCGGTGTTTCAATAAAAAAAAAATTCTGTGCATCACTAACAATTTGACTGTCTTAGGTAGGGGTTGGAGTCATTACACACTCAATTTAGAGAATCATAAAAGAGTTACAAAATTTCACAATGTCAGAACTTAATACTTGAAGGAGAAAGTAGGGGTGAAAAAAAATTTTTTATACACCTTTTACATGTAAATTGAAACAAGTGACCTTGTTTCATTTTTTGCTCTGATTAGGCCATGCAAGGACATTCACCTTTTTCTCCTTCAACCACTGTGTGCTCAGATTTGCTGTGTGCTTTGGGTCATTGTCATGTTGGAAGGTAAACCCCATCCATTTTTCCTTCTATCCTGACAAGTGCTCCAGTCCCTGCTGCAGAGAAACATCCCCATAACAGGATATTACCACCTCCATGCTTTACTGCAGGAATGCTGTTATCTGGATGATGAGCTGTATTGGATTTCCGCCAGAAATATAATTTGGTGCTGAGGCCAAATAATTAAATTTTAGTCTCATCTGCCTCAGAATCTTCAAGGTGCATTTTGGCAAAGCTCAGTCGTGACTGCATGTGGCCTTTCTTGAGGAGTGGCTTTTTTCTTGCAACCCTCCCATACAAGCCGCATTTGTGGAGAAATTGTGATATTGTTTTCACATGCACACAATGACCACTCTTTGTCATAAATTCCTGCAACTGCTTCAGAGTTGCTGTAGGCCTCTCTGACCAGTTTCCTCCTGGCTCTTGCATCCAGTTTGGAGCGACGTCCTGATGCAGGGGAGGGTCTGTGTTGTACCAAAGTTGTACCAAATACATTCCACTTCTTAATAATAGATTTCACTGTGCTTATAGGAATTGATAAAGCCTTTGAAAAATGTTTGTATCCATCTACTGACTTGTGCCTATCCACAACTTTTTTCTGGAGATCTTTTGCCAGTGCTTTGCCACCCATAGTTGATTGTTTGCTTCAGTTGCACTACCAATGACTGAAATGCTCCAGGAAAGCTCTTTTCATGCTGAGCTGATCACAGTTGAAAGTCAAACTGCTTTGTGTGCCATTGAGAAGGTGATTAGCTACACCTGAGTTTAAGTCATTTTTAGGAGGGGGTGATCCTTTTTCCAAATCAGTGATTCTGGTTTTTATTCTTTTAATTTTTTTCTGACATGTTGGTGTTCTATCTTTCATTTGGATGTTATAAGTTGCACTGAGTAAATACAGCTGGATAAAACAAAAACCGTCCGTCTTCATTTCAGGCTGAAAAGCAACAAAATGTGATTATTTTAAAGGGGGGTGATTATTTTCTATACCCACTGTATATTAATTAGTGCAGGTACAACCTCTATGCAAGGACAGCTTTAGTCTTGTTCCTGATGTTTTAATTTAGTGTTTTACATTTTTAATTACCTTACTGTTTTTGTTTTTCAGATCTTGTATAAGGATAAAGTATTACCCCCAAAAAAGGTTTTATATAGTGAAATAATTCTGGAGATGTGAAAAGCTAATTCTAACAGAGCTCATGGTGTAATATTGTGTTCTGTTTCTTTTATACAGGATCTTAACTGCCTGTTTGAAATTTACCTGAAGCCCCTGCAAAAGGAGACCTTTCTCACCCAAGACGAGGTAAAGTCAAACCCCATACTGGAGCTTGTTTCAAGGTGTCAGTGTTGGATTGAGTTGTCACAGATTGCACAGTCATTCATTGCAGTGATGCATCTTGGCTCATTTGCCACAAGCTTGCATGTCCCCACTAACGTGACTGATGCTAAAGACTTGCACATTCAACTAGCCAGTTTTCAGACTGCTGCCTGATGAACTGGATATGACCCTGACAAGACTCAGGATGTCCCTGAGGAAAGATCAGTCAATATGTGCTGAGAAGTGTACTCTCATATTAAATCCCCGTTAATGGACACTTTAGCATGCCCTTGCCCAAATTAGACGAGGACTAAACATAAAATGGCTATAACGCTGCTTCTTAAGTTACTAGTGACAATGTGAGTGGCAATAAAAATTTAGCCAGGGGTCTGCGATAGAAGAAGCTAGCACAACTGATATAAAATCTGCAGATTTCATTCAGATAATAAAGTTGTAGCTTGCATGCTTTTTTTTGTTTGTTTTTCATAAATTCTTCTTCTTTTTGTTTTTTTGAAAGTTCTGTTTAATGGTTGTGGGTTTTCTTTGCCTAGATGGAAAGTCTATTTGGTAGCCTTCCAGAGATGCTGGACTTCCAGAAAGTTTTCCTGCAAACCCTGGAGGAGAAGATTAATTCCTTCCCCAACATCAACACACTTGAGACCCCTGTACAATTCAAGGTGGACATGCCAAATGCATTAATTTCTTCATTAATACTCTCATTTGTAATATATAAGACATACACAGCATTTGAGTAGAGAGCTCTCAGTTTTGAGAATAATTTAGCTTTTTTTCAAGTTTCCCCCCCCCCCCCCAATAAAATCATTTACTCATGTTTTTTCTTCCATAGGATACAAAAGGATAGGTTATGATATGTATGTAATAATGTGCTCCATTTGAAAGCCATTTTTTTATGAGGAACAGAAAAATAACTTCATTGTTAATGGAAATAAAGGTGAAAGAAACTACTTAAACTAATAAGTTGAAGTTGAAGCACTAAAAATAATAAGCTACTAACTAATGAAAATAAAAACTAAAACTGAACTAAAACTAAAACTATCAAAGTAAATTAAACCTAAATAGTAAAAAAAAAAAATAATAATATTTAAAAAGTAATAAAATGGCAAAAGCACATAAAATTACTTCTAATATTAATTCAATAATCTAATGATATTAATAAAAATTATAATATTAATGTAATAATGTGATTATTTACAAACTTGAAAATCTTTTGTTTCACATGCCGCAGTTTGAATATGGGCAAATGTCAATTAGATTTGTGCAGTAAGGTGGAAGGCAAGATTTTCATGTAATAACAGCTTAAAAATTGGTACAACTTGGGGTATAGAACATGAGTCATATGGACTGACTGATTTTTGTCAGTTTTGTATGGTTTTAATATGGTAAAGAGCAGCTTGAGAATATTCGCTGTGAAATATCTTCTTTTGTGTTCCATGGAAGAAAATCAAACAGGTTTGGAATGACATAAAGCGTTGAGTAACTGATTAAAATTTTCATTGATTTCATTGCTGTGTGAACGGTTCCTTAAAGGGAGTCAGACTCAAATTAAAGACTTCAGACTCCTATTAAATTATTTTGTGTCATGCTCACTTCTTCATTCTTGATGCATCATCGCTGTCTTTATTTTCCCTTATCCAGAAGCTGCTCTTCTCATTGGGTGGTTCGTTTTTGTATTACGCAGAGCACTTCAAGCTTTACAGTGGCTTTTGCGCCAACCATATTAAAGTGCAGAAGGTTCTGGAACGAGGTACATCTCAGCACATTACACCTCAATCACATCATCTTTGAGCAATAAAATAATAGATTATTACTATTACATGTTGAATAATTTAGCTAATTTAATGACTCTCATTCTGTATGGGGTACTTCTGAAATGTTTTAGGCAGTCACAACACTAGGACCCGTTGTTGGTTTATCTTTTCATTATATCCTAACGAGTTTTAGTGATTAGCCACTATAAATTTTGAATATAATTTATGTGTGAAACATGAACCTGATTTGTCATCTTGGGCAAACTGCCCAGTAAGAAATGAATGAGGGGCTGCCCTGCCCACATTTAAAGTGGAAAACTGTACCTCGGCCTCCTTTTTAATTCGTCCCATTACTACAAGAGGAAAGCAACCCTCAGAGCAGCCCCAGCACTTTAATGGCTATAAGAAACAACACGCTCTGTTTAACCACTGCGGGGTAAGGACATGGCGCTTGCACTACAGATGAAACAACAGGAGTGTGTGTAGCCGTCTGTCAGCGGTGCTTGTAATTATATATTTCTCACACACTGCTTCTGTTGTGCCAAGGTTTCCGTTTGCAAAGCGAAAATGACTTTTTGTGTCAACTTGTTAATTGCTCCCTGAAGTGTCAATCCATCTGGGGCGAGGGGTGCCTCAATTACTGCTCTAATAGCTCCTCTTGATTTGAACGACAATGCGGGTGATAAATGTATCATTCTGCGTGCTGTAGAGGTGGTGGCAGGTTAACTCTTCTCACAAACTCCTGCCAAAACACTAATTTCATCGAAGGTACGATCTAACTCCTTGATACTCACCTTGGTGGTGTTCATTGTCTGCAGTGTTGCATTTATACTGCAGTGGTTCTAACGAGGTGTCAGAGAGCCTGTGCTGCCTCCTTGTGGATGGATTTTGTGCCCTGTGTGCATTGCCTAAAGCCATTTACCTGCAGCGGCCATAAAAAAAAAAAAGTTATTTCTAGCTCAGTGGGTGGCACTGGCATTTATGTTTTTTCTTTTCTCTTCAGCTAAAACAGATCGATCCTTTAAGGAGTTCCTCGATGCAAGGAATCCAACCAAGCAGCACTCAACCACACTAGAGTCCTACCTAATCAAACCGGTGCAAAGAGTACTGAAATACCCCCTGCTGCTCCGCGAGCTGGTGTCTCTAACGGACACGGACAGTGAGGAACACTACCATCTCACAGGTACATCACACGTACAGACACGCACACAGCAGGTCGAGAGATGTCTGGTTGTGTTTTTGTGGGTGGGTTATTGAGAATTAAAAAAAGAGTTCATACAAGATATTTTCACAAAATCCCAAAGCTGCCCATTTACGTATTATGAAAGCATGTTGTGACCGTGGAAATCGTTCAAAATAACATTTATTGTGTTCTGCAGAAAGGTTTGAATGACAAGGATAAGTAAACGATGAAAAATAAAATTTTTGTGTGATCTAAACACAGGCGTATTACAGAATTATTCCCAATAATTGTACTAAGGTCTGATAAGGTTTTTTCCCCCCCAGCATTCTGACTCCACATACTGTTCACACAGTAATTCTGACTGCAATTTGACAACTATTTTTAGACATCAAATTCCATAATGAATTACCTCAAGACCGTCTTTTTTCTTATTACAGAGGCACTTAAAGAAATGGAAAAAGTTGCAAGCCACATAAATGAAATGCAGAAGCTCTATGAAGACTACGGTGCAGTATTTGACCAGCTGGTAGCAGAGCAGAGTGGCACGGAGAAAGAGGTGCATATACAGTCTGAACGCATCAGGGTAGTCCCCTTATTTAACTGGATATTCAATCATCATCTGTCTCTCTCCTCTGTCTCAGGTCACAGAGATTTCCATGGGACAATTCCTCATTCATTCCTCAGTGATCTGGCTCAACCCGTTCCCATCGCTGGGCCGTATGAAAAAGGATCCTGATTTAAATGTTTTTGGTGAGGCTCTGGTCTTTTTCCATGATTTTTATATAAAGCATATTTCCCATGAAACCTTATTCTTATATTTTCATGTGCCAAAATAAATGTTTTATACCTTAATATATTAAATAAATTATGTAAATATTAAGATTTATGTTGTCATGCAACACGCAGCTGATCTGTGAAAGTATGTTGGGCTTGTTTCAGATATATGGCAGCAGTTCTGCAGCTCCAAAGACAAATAATTATGTCGTTTTCTAAAATTAACATGCTGTATCTGCTTAACTCATAGAATCTCTGATTTGTCTTACTAGTTTTTAAGAGAGCTGTGATACTGTTGTACAGGGAGAACAACAAAGTGAGAAAGAAGATGGTAAGTCTTGTTTTCACTTTTGGTCTAATTACTTAGCAGTTCCTTAATGGGGTCACTTTATTGCATTACATTGTGACAAGTTCAGAAAACAATCCTAAATATAAATATGGGCAGTCATGTGTTAACATTCAACTTCCAAATTTTTGGAACAAAATGTTTTTAGAGATTACTTTTCATAAATGGTGCTTTGACATACATTACATTTACATAATACAGTTTTAATATTTTTAAAATACAAAATAAGTCTTTTTATATCATGCTTTTGTTTGCTAGCCAACTTCAAAATCAGCCCATGGAGAGCAGGATCCATTCAAGATTCGCTGGCTCATTCCCCTGTCAGCACTACAAGTTAAACTGGGAAATGCAGTGGGTAAGAGACTCATCTGGCTTGTTTGAGCTCATAGAGGCAGTAGTAATGAACAGTAATTTCCACATGTACAAATAATAAACCTTTTGTGTTTTCATGCTGTCTGAAGACACAGACTGCATCTGGGAGCTCATCCACACCAAATCACAGAAAGAGGGCAGGCCTGAGATGGTGTTCCAGTTGTGTAGCAGGTTGGAATTGCCTACTTGGCCATTTAAAAACTTAGTGTCCCATTTTATTCCATACGGATTTTAACATTTCACATTTTCTCTCATTTGCAGTACCCCAGAATGCAAAGGGAATATCATCAAGGTGATTCGCTCTATCCTGCGGGAGAACTTGCGTCGAAACATGCAAAGAGTTGAACAACAGCCTGAGAGAACATGTAAAAAGCGACTAACTCCCCTTCGAAAAACTCTGCCAGCTTCTGCTAAGCTAGGTCAGTGTGATCTCCCCTTTACGTACAAGTCTGGGATACAATGGAAGTGGCCAACATTGAGATGCGTCACATTGTGATGCATGGAAGTGTTGAAGCTGCACATTACTTACCACGCAACATTCAGCTATAATCTCGAGACTAGACTTCCAAGGGAAATTCATTGGTTAAAAAACGGTCATAGCAATCCATTCACTCTAAAGTGTCAAAACAAAGTGATTTGAGTTGCTGTGCAGCAAGTTAAGAATAGAAATAGGGTGTATGTCAAGTACCCAGGTGTCTGTCAATGCAGTGTTTCATCAGAGATGCTGTACATCAACAATACATCTTATACAAGATCTTAACATTTATGACTGCGTTCATTTGTGCCCCACAGGTTCTTCCCGAGCCTTTTTGCTCTCCAAGCAGCCTTCAAATGACAGTTCCAACCCCAACAATGATCCTCTGGGGCTGTCTCTACCAGATTCAGATTCAGCCAGTGTAAGCAGTGGAACCACCAGCAGTGCCAGCGCTCACCTGGATCAGCCGTCTCGCCCGCAGCAGAGTGACTTCAAAGAATCCAACATCATCAGTGACGAGGACAATGAGACCAATGACCAGCAGTGGCAAGACTGTCCCAGTGCAATCGAGGCCCAGTTCTGCAGGCTTCGGCTGACCGAGGAGTCCTCCCAGGCATCTGCTCCCCATGTGCAGTCAGAGAGCGAAGAAGTGGACACTCCAGAAAGGCAGTCTGCTATAAAGAGAGCTCACTTCAGCGCGCTAAAACGCAAGCCTGGCAGAGGCACGAGTAGCCTCAGACACAGCCAGGTGGCCCTACTGAACATGCGTCGACATAGCCACACTTTGGACATGCAGACAGAGACAATGGCAAATAGCGTGGACCTTAACTCGCTACTGGAGAAGGAGTTCAGTGTGCAAAGCCTGACCTCTGTTGTCAATGAGGACTTCTTCTATGACAGCACCGCGGAAGCAAAAAACGGGGCTACTTCATAATGTCTATCACCTGGCCACCAGAACAAAGCTTAGCATGGCTTCAGAGCCTATATGTTTGACCTGGTGTTGAGCCACATTATCCCATGCAGCCTTTCTAAAGTTATTAGCCAATTCAGGGAAGCAACTGAGGCCAGACAATTCATTTTCACCTTTTCTGGAACCACAGTTTGACAGACCTTCATTCAAAATGGTGTTAAGCGTTTCATAATTCTCCATGATCCATAGCACTAATTCACTGAACTGGCCACATAGCAACTGTTTGCACCAGAGAACCAAATTACCTGCCTTTACTCTTCTTACATGACATCCTGATGCAAAACTAAGACCACTCTGCTCTCCCACACAAACATACAATGAACTATCCAACTACAAGAACCGAATTCTGTCAGGTTTTTCATTTTGCCTTGTGCTTTGGACACTACATATGCTTATTGCTTTAAATTGAAGCATTGCTTATCTTTGTCATGGGTTTGCTTTGTATAAAACATTTTATTTATTAGCAGGTTTCTTTTTAAAAAATTTTAATAGGAATCCAAAATGGGTTAAGACTTTGGCAGGAGATCTTAACAGACAAACTATCCATACCCAGGGTTTAATTTGTGCCGGAACAAGTCGGATCCAGATCCAGCACCTCATTTGGCGGATTCCCCTCCTCACACGCCAGTGAAAGAAGCTGGTGCATGTATAATAATGGTTATGTCAATATCTTTGTCCCCTTTAAATGTAAAATGATAATAAATAAAAGTAAGACATTAATTATGTGTGTTATCCATGCCAGGTTTTGGGGGGTTTATTTCCACGGCAATAAACTACTGCTGTAATTGGTGGATACTGATTTGTTTGTGCTTGTGTGTGAGGGGAGGGGAAGCTTCATGCTTAATTGGAAATGTGGAACAATAGCGAATTCTCTTTTATTTCTTTGTTTACAAAAAATACTAGCTTTTTACTTCATAAACAGAATTAAATCCTCAAAATTTAAAATATTCCACACAAACACAGGTTTACAGGATAATTGCCTTTATTTTCGTTAAATACATTTCTTAATACAATATATTTTAGCATTTAAATAAAAATAAAAAAATATGTACGCTATTTCTTACCTTTAAACTCGTTTAACAAGCATTTTAGAAGTAAAAATGAATCATTTAATCGTCACGAAAAGACCGATGCGATTCGTTCAGGTGACTGACATCGCTGTTTTGTATAAAATAAAATTATTTACAGCAAAAAAAAAAACTTTTATAGATTACATAAAACATACACAAACCTATATTTTACGAAAGAAATGCAAGTCGGCAGCACTGAGAACCACTCTCACCTGGGGCCTCATTTATCAAATGTGCGTACGCACAGATTTGATCTTGGAGTGTGCGTACGCTAAAATCCACGACAACGTTCATATTTATAAAAGCGGTCTTTGACGTGGAAAAGTACTTTACCGTCAGGTCAGGGTCTGAGCAGGCGTACGCACTTTTCCTTGTGGCAAAGTCAGAGTACTGCTGCTATTTGAACATCTAAGCTGCAATAATAATAAAAGCGTGTACGTGCAAGCACCGAATTCATCATAAAGTTTCTGTGAGATTAAACGGACCTTTTTAGTAGCCTAATGTTGAGAGTTCTTTTCTCGCTTTCTGTACAGTTTATTCCATGTTGTTTTTATTATTTTATTTTACAAGAGAACTTGCGAAGTCTTGATTTACTACTAAAGCGTAAAATAGAAAAAAAATGCATAAACGAATCTCTGACTGTTTTGTCTGTGTAGCCTATAAGAATAGTCCTATGTCGTGCAATAACAGTTTTAATATATTCTATTCAATAACATTAACTGTTTTTATTTATAACATCTGCTGCTTTGCTTCTGTGAAAATGAATAGAGACGTCAGCCTTAAACTTTGTTTTTGTCATTTTAGTAAATCAGTTATATTTGTATAAAATACACTATATATTTTTATGTCAGTACATTAATGGCACATTTGAGCAGAATTAGTATACTGTAAATATAAATAAATGCCAAATCACACGCAGGCTTTTCAGACTGGAGACCATAATCGTGTAATAATTTATTTTATTATATGAAACGTCCAATTTTTTAAGTTTTGCAAGAATTTCATGATACTAAACTTTTTATTAGTTGTCATAGCAAGTGACTTTAAAAGTAGGATGGCTCACTTTTTATAAGATGACTACATTTTACTTGAATTCGTAGTTTATTCTTACTTTTGGAAATCTAATTGTTTTATAATTACTATTATTATTATTATTATTTCTGTTGTTTCTAGAGGTAGTAATTTTGATTATATTCAATAGTAAAAATATAACCACGCACACATTGTTTGTCCACAGAATAATTACACATTATTAAATAAAAAGCGTCCCAGCACGAACCTCTACCTCCGCAAGCAGGACCTCAATTTCAGACTCAGTAGTTTTTTTTTTCTTTGTGCTCTTCATTCTCAAGAATAGAAAATCGGATATTGGCGTGTGCTCTTTTATATGGTAATGCTATTAATTAGGGGGCGTGTACATGGCGGAGATCTGACGCCAGTCAATTTCAAGATCATTTGCAATTTATAAATGTCACATCTGGAAAAGAGACGTACGCACGTGTTTTTGTGCGCATGTTCGTTTTCTCTGAATCGCACTTACACACTTTTGCGAAATGATCTTAGAACAAGTTTAGGACGGTTTATACACATTTTATAAATGAGGCCCCTGAAGAGGATGCAAAATATCCGCACTCATTACAACCGCTGGGTTGTTGTGACTGTCCTGTCCCAGGAATTGGGTTACACAAGAACCTCCCAAACACTAAAAACAGTTTGGGTTGAAATAAAATAACCCGAGTACTTTTAGTTTTAGAGCACACTATAAAAGCAACTGATGCAAGCTGTTAATCACTTAAGTTGGTCCACCAATGCTCCGTTACCTCTCCCTCCTCTGATAACTTGCCGGGTTGGTCACCCTGCTTTGTTCCGGGACCTCGCAATTTACAAATTAAGCACTGCCCATACCTTTGTTACAAAATCATGGCCAGCTGAAACCATTCATTCAGGAATTGATATGTGCTACCTCTGAAATAAAGTCTGCAGCCTTTTTTTTTTAGAATGTTTAAATGTGTAAATAGTATTTTTTCACGAGTCACTGTAACTTAATTTTAAGAGTTTATATACTTTTGACACTTCACAGCCCAAAACTGTAATAAAAAGGTGTCTGATTACATTGAATAATTTTTTGTCCTAATGATTTCCTGTTTTTGCAAAAAGCAGCAAACAATATTTTTGATAAAAACAAAGGAGTAAAATGCACACATTAAGTGACAATTGAATCACGCATTCAGCATTCGAATTGAACATTATGAAGAAAAGAGCAAAGTCTTAGGGACACAAAGAACACAAATCTCATTAGCACACATTACAGTTTTAAAAAAATGCTTACAAAGTTTTTTAAACTATATGGTTCAATTTCTCAAAACTCTACACACAAAACACACACACAAAATGCAAAACATCACATGAATCTTGCTAAAGCAAAATTAACTCTTCTAAAAACAAATTCACAGTAACTACACACAAACATACGATAATTAGCCACATACACGCCGAATTACACACAAAAAATGTAAAACACTACTCTCATGTGTCTTTTGCATGTTCAGATTGCAGTGGAGCACAGGAGTTTGTCATAGCACTCGCACATACAGTACATGCATATGCACATATACACTGTATAAACAGTATGTATGTACAACTGATTAATTGTCATAACTCATTGCAACTGAACTGAATCAATACTGAAATTACCTATATATGTACTGTACGTACATACACACACACACATGTATATATATATATATATATATATATATATATATATACACACACACACGTATATATATTCATATATATATACATATACACAATGTAAACCAAAATGAAAGGGGGTAAATATTTCTCAAAACACTGAGTTTTGATTTCTAAGTGAACAAATTATGTATGTATTTTCACACATGATCACTGCGTGTAGGTCATCAGTAAATGAGTGTGTCATTTAAGTGGCAGTGCTTCCCTAATGAAACAAAAGAGCTGTTAGTTTTGTATGTGTGTAATGTAGAGAACTGTGTTTAGAGTCTTGCAAAAAGTTTGTTTTACAATAGCAAACTGAGTTTAAAGCACGTAATGTGCTTATAGTTTTGTTGACTTGGTCTAAAGATTAGGTATATGAGTGAATGGTTTCACTGAGTGGGCCTAAAGCACCACTTTTAGTGTCTAAGCAACTGTAAAAAGGCTAAGAAAAATAATTTTTTCATCAGTCAAATTATTTTTTTCTCTGACAGATGGTTGTCAGCCTCTAGCTGTAAATTGCATTCCCATAGCTGCTTTATGATGTGGACAGGTTTCCTGGACAACCCCCTCTCTTCCCCAGTTCAATATAGAAAGGGAGACTGGAACTGGAACTGATTAATTTAATTTTCCTTCCTACCTACAAAGCAGCTTTATGTGATAATTCACAGTGCTCTTAAACTATATCTCCCATAACTTTATTTGAATCCCCTTGCATTTCCTAAAAGCTTTTCTTTTTAGCTGAAAATTTTTTTTTATGATAACTGATTAAACTGTCACCATTAAGAGTCTGCTGTCTGCAGCGTTAGTGCTTGTCGTTAACATTTTCCTCTATTGTGGTGTGAAGGTGAAGCCCTTTACGGTTGCTGCCCAACTCTCTCATTGCCTGATGCCTGAGTTTCAGTTCCTCTCTGAAGTAATAGTCAATGAGGCCTTGGTTCTCCTTGCAAAGCTTACTGTAGGCATCTGCTAAAGCCCTGAATTCAGAAATAGAGTTCTCTGTGGGCCGCAGTGTGGAATCCACATCAGCACTGCGCAGCAACTCTTCTGTCAATTCTTGACGCTGAGACTCTGGGAATAGCATCCTGCAGCAAAGGAAAAAAACAGTCATCACACGCCGACACAATGAGTTAACGTAGAAAACTTGAGAAGTGGCATGGAAGTGACGTTATATGGTCTGTGCGGATGTTCGCTTAACGCTTGTCAAACTAGAAAAGAGTTCACATAGTTGATGTTGATGTTGCTGCTGAAATTACAGATGTTCTCCCTCACATTCCCTTCAGTGGCGAGCTCCTTCCCAACTTCCAGCTTCTGAAGGGCCAACTAGCTGCAGCATTGAGCTCCAACCTGCCCCAACACACCTGCCTGGAGGTTTCTAGTAATCCTGAACACCTTGATTCGCTTCTGATTCAGCTGTGTTTAATTAGGATCGGAGCTGAACTTTGAAGGACAGTGGCCTTTCAGAAGAGAGACTGGACATCCCTGAAAAGTATGTATTTAATGTTTTGCTGGATGAACACTCAACACTGTACTTCATATCTCTGTATCTACCCTGACTAAAATCCAGTGCTTAGTTAGGATGAAACACTGAGTATAGAGGTAAAGAGATAGGAGTTTTGAAAAGTAGCTTACAGAATGCCAGGGAAATCCTTACTCAAGTCCTCTGCGGCAGTGCTTCCTCCGGAACTGGAAGGCATTTTTGACAATCCTCTCGACCAGCTTGAAGGGATGCTGGATCTGGGGCTGAGCCAGCGGTGTGAAGTGCACCACCCTCACATCCACCTACGCACACCGCGGGGTGACGAGATGAAAACACACACAGTGTTACAGTCAGACCTGGAGACCATTTTCACAAGCTACTCCCACTAGAGTGAGGGGGAGAATCGGAATGGAAACTAGCTCAAGAGGGATATACGAGTGAAGAAAAGCAGAGGGTTGGGAGAGGAGGAGGTGGGTGACGCTGCACGAAGAAAAGCCAGTTCCGGTTGCTACAGTAACACCTGTTTGAAGGACCATCAAAACAAGTCTCTTCAAATGTGAATAGTAAGTCTCTTGTTACACTGTTGTTTCCTAAATGTTCTTAATAGCCACCGTCTAGTGATGATGTAGGGGATGCTTCAGCTTCTATCTCCCCTGGTTCGCTGATCAGCAGTAAAGGACAGTGCATCTTTTCATTATGCAAAATCGGCACAGACATCTGCTGTGCCCAAGCTAAAACCGGTTTCTCTAGTGTAATTGTAGCGGAAGGCGTAATTTTGGTAGCTCCACAACCAGTTACCGACCTGAAACAGAACAAATTTTTATCTGAATTAATCCAGAGTGTGGATTCTGAACTTAATCAATTAAGTGAAAGCTCAACCCTAAATATCTAGGGGATACAGTAGTAATACTTTGCCTTAAATTATAGAAATGTGCTGGAATACCCCCAGAATGGAGATGTGTGATGAAGATAATGGAGATACGAAAGATCACCTACAATTAGTTGTAGGTGATAAAGAGAAAATGCAAATTGATTTGTGCTGCATTTCAGCTGCATGCCTTACTGTGATTTAACATACTGTAAACCTAACTGGTTGAGCTGCAATCATGCAGGACTCTTGGCTTCCTAGACTATGGCTAGATTCTTTCACTCTTGGGTCCATTTTAAATAAATTAGGAGCAGGATACAAGGCTTTGAAGAGCCCTTCTGGTGTATAGGGCTACAAAACAGCAATACACTGGAGATGACAGAGAAGGAAAGATGTGACAAGAGCTTTCAGAAAGCATTGACTCATCTGCCTCAGCTATGCAGGAGGAGAACCAACATTCAAGAAATCAATTTGGCCACTTGTCATTTACCCAGCTCGGATGCTGGTTTTAAAATGAGACACTTCATCCCTTCCCTCTGTGAAAGCGTCTGAAATTTTGACCAGGTAGATTCAAGTCCCTAAGAAGTCACAACGAAACACTGAGCAATATGCAATATTTACATCTTAGAATTTAGAAGCAGAGTTATATACAGTATGTATACACACACTAGCTTGCCTGTAATATACCCCCCTTCCCCCTTTCCTCAGGTTATTTTAATCCTGGTATAAATGCAGAACACAAATGGCCTATACACACCCATATGGGTAAATTTCAGCAAAATCTCTCATTATTTAACCTCCACACATTACATGTAAAACTCAACAGCACCACTACACTATATTTGCCCCCTACAGATAGGTCTTCTCTCTCATTTGCACCTGAACGCAAGTGCTCCCTTAATACAAAGGGTGTGAATTTTAAATTGTCATTTCTAATGGAGAATGATCAAATTGAGGTGGCAGTTCCTCAGGGCTATCTGAGTAACCATTATTTCCTTTACATAACTGCCAGTGGAGTATGCGGCAGGAAATGCATACAGTGAGGGAAAGGAGAAAATAGTCCCACAATGAGTAGGGATACATTAATCATGACAGCACTTTCAAAAGACAACCATTCTTACTTCAGCTCAGATGAGGAAGCCGAAAGTGAGAAGGTAAGCAGTGTGGGCTGACAGTGCTTTTGCCAGGGAGGCTTGTTTTTACTGTAGGAATGGTTCATCCTACGCTTTATGAACAGCCCAAAGCATCGATGGGAACTAAAGGAACTACTAATGTGCTTTTCAGATATGAATTGATTCTCATGGAGACTCTCTCAAGCCTATACGAGACTACAGGCTTCTACGGTGTCTGGCTGAAGACACAAGGCAAGATGGACATGGAGGGTAAGCAAGTTAAGAGGGGTAAATGAACGGTGGCCCTATATTTAAGCACTTTACGGATGCTAGATCAGTGGAAAGCATTCCTATTTCATTGAACTGTAAAGTCACAAGAAAAAGCACAGAAGGTATAGTGTGGAAACCCGTGCACTTCCCTCTTGCCCAGCAGAGAGTAATTTCCATTTATTATAATGAATTTAAACAGCCATTTCTGTATCAGTTGCAGTAAGACCATTTACATCTGCATTACAGGCAAACAGCTACAGCTGGGTAATGAATTGTCTCCATCAGCAACTGTGAATAACAAATAGATCTTATCCTAAACTATAAAAAAGCACACAAGTAAACAGGAAAAAAACACACCCCAGCCCGTCCCTCAAGAAATGACAATTTCGATGTCCATCTCAAGCCTTTGCACATGATAGCTAGGGGTGATAAAATCAAGGCACCATGCATATAATTGCTTTCTGTGTCTTCACACGTCAGCTCCCGACACTGGGTATATGTTAACGGTGCCCCTTACACATTGTTTACACATTTTAGTTATTTATTTTCCAGCATAATCCCAGCATCAGCACTTAAATGCACAAGGTGAGGACACACAAACCAGCAACAACATTTTTAAACCCCTCAAGGGCCAAAATGCATTCAAATGAAGATCATCACCACTAAGAGCATGCTACACTTTCAGCTTCACCAAATGTAAAAATACGAAATTTTTGGTAATTTGTTAAACCTGAATGTGTTTATAGAATTTGTTTACACAAAACATAGATAGATAGATAGATAGATACAGTTTTGTCCTTCTTTGCCCTCTTTGTCATTTCTAAACCAATGTCATATAGCCACTCCCACCCTGCAGGCAGTAGAGGGTGGATGGAGGATGGCAGGGTGGAGGGTGTAGGGTTTATAGGGGCAGTAGCTGTGAGTCCATCCTCCTGCAGAGTGAATTATCCTGCTTAGGGTGATTGTGGTGCATTGCCCCTATAGTGAAAGTCCTTTAATAGCAGGTGAAAGGGTCATGCCTTATGCTGGGTACACATTAAAAGATTTTTAAAATCTTATAAGATCTTCAAAATGTGAGAGACCACAAACATGAGGACAAAAATCCTAGCTTTAACCCTTTTGCTCCTATAGTGTGTGACCAGTGGCGGCTGGTCGGGGGAGGCACAGCTGAGCTTCCCCATAATTTTGAGGTGAAAATGGGAGGAGGACGTTTTCATGTTAAATGAAATTCACAATTCATTTCAGTTCATGTCTCAGAATGTGTATTTTTTTGTTTGCAATTTCACAGTTGTAATACCATAACGTGAAAGCGCCGCTTTTCTATCGCGAATGTGCCGAATCTGCTGATGTAATTACAACCGCTAGGTGATATAGAAGGGTAGGGGGAGGCCGAGCGAGCGCTGAGCTCTAGTGCCTCCGTTGGTAAAAAAATGTAGCCAATCAGCATCGAGTGTTCACTTTCAGCGCTGAGGAGTGTTGAGAAAAGAAACCTCTAGAGGAGGCTAGCCTCCCCTCTGATATCAACCAATCATATATATAAAGTTTATGCATAAAACAAGTCTAAATATCTGCCAAAAGAACAAAATGACAAACTGCAGAATTATTTTCTTAATATTTTATAGAATTACTTTTGTAATAAATGTAATCATTTCATGTTTCAAATCATTTTAAGGATATTTCGATTTTTTTTTACAGGAAAACATACAGATGTTTAAATAAGAATATGCTTTTTTCGTTACATTTATATACTTACAATCCAAAACATTTAATGTATGGAGCTTAAATCAGCTAATAAACAGCATTAAATATATATATATATATATATATATATATATATATATATATATATA